>NC_056733.1:1946820048-1947120048 GCF_019279795.1 Protopterus annectens
CTCCATTGATAAGGATGAAGATGTCATCAAGATATCTTGTATAGAAAACAAAGGAATAAAAAAAATGAGTTGTTCTTAAACACGTAGTCCGATTCCCAGTAAGCCATAACAAGATTTGCAAAACTAGCTCCGCAAGGTGACCCCATTGCTACCCCTACTTTTTGCAAATAGAATTGGTCCTGGAACATAAAGAAATTGTTTGAAAGTACTAAATCAATAAGTTCCACAACCAAACTAATTTCAGCAACTGTAGCATTATGTTTCTTTAACATGAGAGCTACCCATTCTGTAGCTATCTCATGGGGGATGCAAGTGTATAGATCTTTCACGTCAATAGTTAGGAAGTTGAAATTCACATTAAATTCTAAAGGCTCGATTTTTTTTTCAAAAATGTCCAAGAGACCTTACAGATTTGATTCTCATGACACAAATATTTTTGTAAAATGGCGTCCACTACTTCAGCACAAGAGTAAGTTGGTGAGTCTCTACTGTCGAACAATGGTCTCAGAGGTGGGTTTTCAATACTCTTGTGAATCTTGGGGATACCAAATATACATGGGTATCTAGGATACAATGTTGACAGGTAGTTGTAAATCTTCTGATCGATTCTACTTTCAATAAATAAGTCTTCCAAACAGTTCTTGATTAAACTATAAGCCTTATTGATCTCAGATTGTGAACTTAAACTGTATGCACTAGTATTCAACAATACATTCATACGTTGCTGATAATCTGATTTGCTGAATACAACTAAACCACCACCTTTATCTGGTTTACAGAAACGCAATCCCTGTGACTTAATGAACTGTAAATAGTCACGTTCTTCCCTGTTAATGTTATGATAAGCTTTATGCTTAAACCCAACTTTAGCAGCATGCCTAATGTCCAGCTCACACAGTTGCTCAAACATTTCCAAAACTGGGTGTAATGGGGGATTAAACATACTAGGAATATGGAATGTATCAGGGTTCAAAGTATCACCCATGATTAAATTAAAATTCAACTTCCTAGTATAAATTTTTATGTCGACAATAGTATTGACTATATTCAATGGTTGAGATGGAACAAAGGTAAGCCCTTTAGATAGAAAATCAGCAATATCTGAACAAAACTCTGTAGAAGAAAAGTTATAAAGTTTGAAATCACCTGATTTATTCATGATAATCTCCGGGTGTTGTTCACCCCTTCGACTGTCAGAGATCACAGAGCAGTCACTATTAAATTCTTGATTATTATGCAGAACATTCACCAAAGTACAACCAATAAGGTCATTATTAAACATAGGTAGAACATTCAGTAAATCAGGCTGGTGACAAATAGTTAAGTCTTGTTCTTGTTGAATTTCTGCTTGCCCCTGTTTTGGGTCAGTTGGTAATTCTTCTGTTTAGACCTTGCTCCTGGATGGGGGCCTTGCCGAAAATTCTGTTGTTGATTAGAGTGGACATTATTATTTTGGCCATGGTAGCCACTCCATAATCTCACACTCCAAGGAACCTCCCTAGGATCAGCAGGGTCACTGGTGTTGTTAATAGAATAGTTGTTAATAGAACTGTGATTAACATAAGAACTGGAACTAGACCTATCATCATTAGAATTAGAAACTTTGTTCGAGTTATTACCCTGGTCGTTAGAAATGGCATTATTTCTGGCACCAAGTTTTTGCATTTGGCCCAAAGGGACATTACCTTATGTCCACACTTGAGCCGGTGAAGAGTCTGGGTATGCAGTACCAAGATGGTAAGCTTTACAATCCCTTTCCAGTTTCTTACGTTTATTAGCCTTCAGTTTTAACATATACTGGTCGATGCTAGTAAAGACTCGACCATACTCATACTTGTATCTGGAAAACTCTAAGTCTGATTGAATGTTTTTGTCAAGTTCAGTCATAGTCAATTGTAGGTCCTCGCCCCATAAACCATAGTGTTTCACCATCATTTCGAGTAACTCGAACCCTTGACGGTCAATTGAAAGTAGAGTTAGCCTCCAACCCTGTAGGATATGAGAAGTGCCTTAAACCTTTTGGTACAACTCTTTGCATTAAATATCCATGGAAGTATGAGATCTCAAGTTGTAACTTCCTCAATTTTATTAAACAAGCATCGAATGATTTTAGTTTTGTAATAATATTTACAGAAACTGAGTTATTACCTTACTCGAGTGACTGGCAAGTACTGCCAGTATTGAATTCACCTGATAAACAGAAGCCGTTAGCTAACCAAGATGCCAGAGATGGACAACTAATATTACCCTCCGGTCCGTTCCATACTGGTACACAGTGCTGTCCCAGATGTGTAGTTATTAGATCATTCCCAACTGGACCTTGTGTCGGCAATACCGAGAAGTTTTGCCCATTTGCGTCCGCTGGATGGACTTGAGCACTAGAATCCAAGTTAGAAGAAGGCATAAGTAGAACAGGCGAATTACCCAGTACATGAGCGTTGGTAATGGCTCTATTACTTGATTCACCAGTCTCACCACCTTCTTGGAATTTATTTGCTTGCTTCAGGTTACAAGCCGTAGATCCATTAGGCTTACTCTTTGGAGTAGGCAGAACATTGTCGTTTAGCACTTCCACTTGTGTAGCCATTCTGACATCCAGACAGCTAGAATTCAAAGCAGCAGACTTTTGCCGTGATGCTAAAAAAGCAACTGGAAGAGATTGGCGAATTTCCCATTGGTCCGAGTCCAACTGCTCCAGTCTCAAAAATATTGAATCAATTTTACTGAAAAGAGAATCCAACACGTTGGAGACCGAACCTTGTTGTGGGTCCAATAAGTCACTCACCAATATGGAGGATAGTGAACCAATGGTCGAGGCCCAGGTTGTGGGGCATATGCAAGGTTCACCGACGAGGAGTGGTTCCAACAAAAGCATTCCCAAGGTCCGAATGGACAACAACTGGAACTTTTCGAATTTTGATTCATGGACAAGCAAGCGGTTTAACTTTAACAGAGGTACTGATAACACTGTCGAAAATAATTTGGATTCCAACTTCAGTAGTTTTAAGGACAAATTGTATGCCTTGAAGTCAAATCAATTAGAAATTGATTACTTCAAGGAATGTGTGAATGTCAACCTTGTCCCGAAAGGGCTTCGGGTTTTTAAATTCCCCAATAATGTTAAGCCGAGTTCGGCTCTTTATCAACAAATGTGTGAGATTTTCAATAGAACAGGCATTGAGGTACTTAATCTGATGATTAAAGACTATGAGGTTAAGGCTGGAGATTTATTGAAAGATCTGCACAAATTACACGATATTGTTGTAAATGACAATTTGTTCAATAGTGTGAAAAGAAATTATGATAATGTATTCCACGAAGTAGATTTATTTTGTACGAAAATAGTTGAGAGGAAGATTAGGAAATTGGAAAGAGACTTAGTGGAATGCAGGGAAGGGAGAGCATACCCGATGGCTAAACATACAGGGTTGGTGAAACAAATGGATAGTAATTTCCCTAACGGCACCGATGATTATAACAACCAAAATTTCATTAATACTGATATGGGTCAACCGGTTTTGAGGAGGAGTGAGAGGTTAGCTGAGAAAGAAAGAAAACAATCTTTTCGGGATTTTCAGTATCCCAGGGGGGGAGGGGGAGACAGACGAACAGGAGATGGAACCGTACTGTGACGTAATGGACCACCCTCTTTGTCATGAGTTCGTTAGTGATGACATCCTGCACAACTCTAGGGACCAACGCATTACATGGAGACAAGGGAACTTCACCATTTTTAACTTCACTGAATTGGTACTCACGGAAGAACATTTTAAACTGTTTTTGAAAGGATTTCAGTTTATTCCAGCTCGACCCGGGGTCATGGTCAGTACACTTATTGACCTCAAATTGTTCATTAGACGGCTTAATTCAAATATTTATTTCAAAGGGAAACCTTTTTTAAACCACAAACTATCTAGAAAGAGTTCATTTAATCCCCCTATGCATCCTTCATTAAAGGTATTTGAAGAGTTAGTTGAGAGGGAAGTAAGGTTTATGGGTAAGGACAAAAATCATAGGCATCCCGACAACTTTAATGATAAAGAAAGGAATATAGTAGAGGTTTTACGGCAGGAAAAATGTAGAGTGATGAAGCCGGATAAAGGTGGGGGGTGGTCCTTATGTACACCTTGGACTACGAGTCACATCTGCACAATTTACTACAGGATGTTGAACAATACGGGGTGGTTTCTAGGAATGAGATCAACATAGCCCACTCTAGGATAGGACACTATTTGTACGATCACTTAATGCAGGGGTCTATTAACAAACAACTTTTTAATTTTTTACATGTGGACAAACCTAGAATACCTGTGATTTTTGGTATTCCCAAAACACACAAAGGTTTGGACCCTATTAAATTTAGACCTATAGTTTCAGGGGCAGGGAGCATCACAGAGCCACTTGCTAAATACATTGATTTTACGGTCAAGAAATTTGTAACATCTATTCCCCACATTAATAATGACTCGTGGGACTTTCTTAAGGGTATAGACCAGGATAAATTTGATAAAGTCATCTGGATGGTGACCATTGATATAGTTGAATTGTTTTCTAGTATACCACATCAAACTGGCTTGGACTGGTTCAGGGAAGTTCTGGTGGCTGAATCAGGGTTGAGTTTTAATAGCATTAACGTAATTCTTGAATTTATGGAGACCATTTTGAATAATAATTTCATTTATTTCAATGGTGAATTTTACCATCAGAAAAAAAAGAGTGGCTATGGGGGCTCCATGTGCCCCTTTATACGCAAATTGTGTCTTATATTATTTGGAACGGAAGTATATTTTAGGGTCTTCTTGGTCCCACTATATTGTGTACTACACTAGGTATTTGGATGATTTATGTTTGTTATGGAATGGTCCAAGGGGGAAGTTTGATGAATTTTATGACTATATTAATGGGAGTACGGATTTTTTACATTTCACCTACAATATTGACCAACATCATTTAAATTATTTAAATGTTACTCTATACAAGGACTACACTAGTAACAGTTCTCAATCTAAACTTTTTAGAAAGAGTACATATTCAAACAATTTTAAACATTTTGATAGTGGACATCCTTTTTTTCAGAAAAAAAGGTATTGTTAAGGGCCAGATGATTAGGGCCTCTAGGATGACTAGTAGGACAGAAGAATTTCATGAAGAGGTTAAGATTTTGGGTGCCTTGTTTGAGGAAAAAGGATATCCTAAGGAACTTATTGATTCTATGGCCCTAGAAGTTAGTGAGAATAGAGATGGTAAATACGCTCCCTTGTTAGGTTTGGGGAGAACCAACCACACTGATTGGGTACTGAATACGGATGAATTCAAGAGTAATTTTATACACACTTTTTCTACCAAATCAGGTGAAGTGGAAAAAATAATTCTGAAGTATTGGTCGGTTTTATCTCTGAATGACGAGATTAGTAATTTTATTCCCACCACCCCTCATTTTGTGAGAAAGGGATACGAATTTGAAGGAACTTTTTTAAATTAACTCGGTACCCAGGGTTATCAACAATAGGGAGAAAGTGGGTACATACAAATGTGGAACATGCCAACAGTGTAGGTTTATGATGAATCAGGAAATGATTTTTATTCCTTCAAGAAAATTTAGATTTAGATCTACGAGCTATTTTAATTGTGGGTCCAAGGGGGTTGTTTATTTAGGTATTTGTGTCTCCTGTAACAGTTTTTATGTCGGTAAGACAGAGAGACAACTTAAAAAAAGAGTTTATGAGCATATTTACGATGTCTCTAAAAGGAAGGAGACTAATGCTTTTTAAGCACTCCCTGGTATGTGAACATATGGATATCAAATTCATGGTTTTGGAACAGGTTCTGGTGGACTCGAGGGAAGGTAACTGGGAATCCAGCTTAGAATACAGGGAGTTGCTGAGGCAACTTAGGCTGGATTCAGGGAGGACTCCAGGGCTCAATGATAACATTAGTATTACTAGTGTTTTGAAAATGAGAGCAGCCCATTTATGAACTTCCCCTACATATTAATGTTTTGATTGTAATGGGAGGGTGTATATTAGTCAAAACTAGTGTATTATGTACACCTTTTTATTATGGGTTGACCATTGTTCATAACTGTGTACATATATTCCCTGTTTAAATGTATTACTATTACTATTTTTATTTTATGTTTTAATACAATATTTACTGTTTTTATTCAATGGTAGAATGTACATTTTTAAATTAACATGTAGTATAATACAACGCCTTCAGTTGTGGATTTTTATTCTTGGTTCTGGTCGCTATCGTTTTAAACCAGAATAATGCTTGAGCTAAACACATAGCTAGCATATAGATTAAAATATTGATCATGTTTTTCCTTTTATGGCCCTAGAAAAATTGTATAAAAAAAACCTAGGGGTGGTCCACTGAAGGGATATAGATTTTCTGCAGCTTTATTTTCTTGGTAGTTTAGTTTGGGAGATGTTTACACACTTTGGCTCAATTTTAGTGATGAGGGTAATTCAAACCCCTGTTGCGGATATCAAAAACATTGCTGAAAGTGCACTTGAATGGGCTGCTACATGAAGTGGCAAGGATCTCTTGGTACTAGTTCAGGTTGCTTCAGGTGAGTGAATCAGTCATGAATAACTGACTTGTAGTAGGAGTGCATGGGACACTTGTGTAGGACCAAGTTTCTTTCTTTTTTTTCTATAGGCAGGTACTCTGCCTTCTACTGTTATCATGTAGAAACTGTAAGGACTTAATATTTAAGTGCTGTGTGTGTTGTGTGTGTGTGTCTGTGTGTGTGTGTGTGTGTGTGTGTGTGTGTGTGTGTGTGTGTGTGTGTGTGTGTGTGTGTGTGTGTGTGTGTGTGCGCGTGTGTGCGTGTGTGTGTGTGCATTTGAGTGTGTATATATGCGAGTGTGTGTCTGTGTATGAGCATACATATATGTATGTCGATATCTGCAGGGGGTGTAGATGCTTTTAGTGGTACTGAAGAATGTTTCCAATTTTTTTGCCTCATATGTTGGTCTGTTTCTCAAAAAGCTTATAATTATTCTGGAAAAAACAATAAGTATGGAAGTCACTAAATAATAATGACAGGCATTTGAGTGTCAGATGAAATAGCCTTCAAAAAAGTCATGCTAACAGAAAAGCTGTTATTCTAACAACTTTCTAAGTATATGAAGGCAGGAGCTGTTGCTGATTTTGATCCCTTGTCCATCACTATTCTCTTGTCTTCTCCTTGATTCTGGATGTAAGAGATTGAGATATATGGGGAGGTTCATTGTGTTCATCATTGTATTCTGACAGCAGTGAGAGGATTAGATACATTTATATGTATTAGATATTTATGTATTTATTAATTCATTTCACCACAATCAAGGCCAAGGCATACAAATGCAGTTATATAAGTGGCTGTGATTAGTGGTCATGTGTGTGTGTGTGTGTGTGTGTGTGTGTGTGTGTGTGTGTGTGTGTGTGTGTGTGTGTTTGTGAGTGCATGTGTGTAGGTAAAAATAATAAATAAATAACTTGCTGTGACCCAGTATAATTATTTGTCTTTCATTACATTCTGATGCCTGAGGTATTTACAGTCAATAAAGTTAGCTTTAATTGCAGGGTACAGGGCTGTGTGTGGGTGAAAGTGATTGACATATCATCATCATTACTATTATTATTATTCAAGTCATTGTGATCTGTAGTGAGGGTAGGGAACAGGTGGAGGAGACCCTGGAGAGGTGGAGATATGCTCTAGAGAGAAGAGGAATGAAGGTCAGCAGTACTAAGACAGAATATATGTGTGTGAATGAGAGAGAGGATAGAGAAATGGTGAGGATACAGGGAGTAGAGGTGGCAAATGTGGATGAGTTTAAATACTTGGGATCAACAGTTCAGATTAATGGTGATTGTGGAAGAGAGTTAAATAAGAGAGTACAGGCAGGATGGAGTGGGTGGAGAAGAGTGTCAGGAGTGATTTGTGACAGACTAGTACCAGTAAGAGTGAAAGGGAAGGTCTACAAGAGGGTAGTGACACCAGCTATGTTATATGGGTTGGAGACAGTGGCATTGACAAAAAGGCAGGAGTCATAGCTTGACATGGCAGAGCTGAAGATGTTAAGATTTGCACTGGGTGTGACGAGGATGGACAGGATTAGGAATAAGTATATTAGAGGGTCAGCCGAGGTTGGAAGGTTTGGAGACAAAGCCAGAGAGGCAAGATTATGTTGGTTTGGACATGTGCTCGTGAGGGATGCAGAGTATATTGGGAAAAAAGATTCTAAGGATGAAGCTGCCAGGTAACAGGAAAAGAGGAAGGCCTAAGATAAGGTTTATGGATGTGGTGAGAGGGGACATGCAGGTGGTTGGTGTGACAGAGCAAGATGCAGAGGACAGGAAGAAATGGAAACAGTTGATCTGCTGTGGCGACCACTGACGGGAGCAGCCGAAAGAAGAAGAAGATTATTATTATTCAAGTTAAGTAATCAGAATTCTGGCTTTGCATAAGTAGTGTGCATTTGCATGAAACCAGCTGGAATAATTTATTGTGTCTGTATTTAACACACTCATATATCTCAGGTGTGCAGAGTGAAAGAAAAGTTGCTGTATTTGATGAGTATGGGGATTGTCTGTGATGAAAATGATTGAATGTGTGGTGGGGTGAGGTTGCTGTGTATCTAAAAGTAGCAAGTTAGCTATATGTTTTTCACTTTTTATCGCAGCATAACATCAGCATTGTTTTCAATAAGTGAATACATTTGGTAGTCTAGGCATGATGTGGGTGATTGCAACTGCCTAGTTTTGTCTTTGAGTTTTTGAACAAGATGCTTTCTTTGTAGAGTCTATCTGTATGTACTCCCTCTCCTGCTTTCACAGTTATTTATTCAGTTATCACCAGAAAACTAAATAGCAAAAAAAACTTCCAGCATTTTAACCGATCTCTGTTGGTGTTCCTTAAGTGTCAGTACTCGACCCCTTTCATACCACTACAACACTTGCCACTCTCGTACAATATGCCATTGATTCAAACCTTATCTGCTCTGCCCCATCTGTAACAAAATTACAGGAAATCACTCAAAAATCATTCACTGACATGGAAGTATGGCAAAAAAAATTCTCAATGGCTGCTTAATGCCAAAAAAAAGCTTATGAAATTTATTCCAAATCAACACCTTAACCAGAAACACATATTTCATATTACCTCAAATAATAACACAAAAATAGAAACCATAAGCCAAGATAAAGTACTTAGAGTCATAATAGATGACAACCTCAAATCTGATCACCAGATACATCCTTCCATCAAGAAAACTGAACAAGGTGCTTCAACAAAGTATTAGTTTAAGGGTGTGCACACTTATGCAACCAGCTTATTGTGCATTTTTTTATTTTTTATATTTTTTTCCTAACAGATTTGTTTGTTTTTCAATTGAATTGTACAGGTTATGGGTCACATTTAAGGTGGGACAAGTTTTGAAATGATTTATTGTGGTCTCATTTTTTTATATCACAAAAACCTGGCATTTTAACAGGGGTGTGTACACTTTTTATATCCTCTGTATATAGTCAATAAAGTGGCTAAAATTAGTGGGTACATACTAAAACATTCAGTGGATGAATTTGAATGAATCTGTGTGCTGTTTGATCACAAGCAATAGTCACTGACCTGTTGTAACTGAACCAAACTATTCCAGTTAAAGCACTTCCCCCTTACTTTGATGTCAACAGCTGCCACTGCTTTCCAATAATGTAGAACCTAAACAAACCAACATTTAAAAGAACATATACAGGTGATGATAACTTCAGGTAGGGACAGTAAAGCAATATTAAACTGTTTCAGTTATGTATAAATATATTGCTATGTTTCTAAACAAAAATAAAAACTGAGCTTAACAACCTACATTATCAAGGATGTTTTTTCCTTTGATAAATTAAACTAAAAACCAGTAAAATATTATTTACATGCTCCTTGATGATCTGATTTTTTATTCTCCTTTTACCAAGTTCATTAATCCAAATTTGTTTTACATTTATATTTATATTTGTTTCATACTTCTAAAGTCAATAACTAAAGTAATATGGCAGGTATATTCCTTAGTTTCCAGTTGTCTATGCATTAAAAACAAAATGAAAACTCCAGCAAAGCTAGAACTTCCAATAAGTGACCTTCCAAACCTCTTCTATCAGAGGAACATGCATTCAGACTTGTCAGTTAGCTGAAACACCTGATGTTCATAAGGATCATTTGCATATATCCCATGTTCCTCTGAAACAAGAGGTTTGGGAGGTCACTTATTGAAAGTTCTAGCTTTGCTGGAGTTTTCATTTTGTTTTTCTGATTGGTTTTTCAGTGACCTTCTCACTCATTGTTTTAGTTAGTTGTCTATGCATTGGAAAGTTAATCCATTATACATTACATCTCTAAGCAAAATCAATAGAAATATGCCATCCAGATTCAAATTAAGTCTTCCAATGCATGCATTTTTCTGATAGCTAGTTCCTTATTCTATTTTTTCCTCCTATGTCTCCCCATAGCTGATCATTCAATGGCACCAGTTCCAATCCTCATTCTCCAGGTCTGTTGGACCAACCTTAGTCCCTCTCGGGCTCCACCCAACCAAAGTGCTCGGCCAGTGAAGAGATCAAGGATGGTGCAGCAATACACTACTGAGAAGTGCTCCTAATGCTGACCACCCCAATACAGCCTTGTGGACTGTATGATAATTGCCTAATGGAGTGCATGCCTGCTACCCAACATGTGCAATCTTCCAACCAGGAGGTATACCACTTGTAGCTCAGAGCTCGCCACAATATTTGTGCTGTTATTGCAGTGAACCTAGGAAGCCTACCCACTCCCCCAATAGATGAGCAGGCATTGGCCACCCATACACACAAAAGCACATACATATGTGTGTGTGTGTGTGTGTGTGTGTGTGTGTGTGTGTGTGTGTGTGTGTGTGTGTGTGTGTGTGTGTGTATCTGTATATATATATATATATATATATATATATATATATATATATATATATATAAGCAACATGCCTTTTTTCTAGTTATACATTTTTTATCACAACCCAGCCTTAATACGGTTCATAACAGTTTCACCTCACATTGTGAAACCCTCTTTAGATCATTCTTCAAATGTACTTTAAAACTTTGTTTATAACATACATGACCAAAAAAGCATTTCCCCAGCTTCTCTAAGTTTCTTTCTGTCCTGTCTTCTATCTATAATTGCTTTAGCGTACACCTAGTTTAACCTATGAAGTGTATGTAATTACTTCTGCAAGTATTTTCATACAGCTATTCAAAATCTCCATGAATTGTTTGCATACCAAGGTAACTGGCAAATCTAAGACCACATGGAAGAATCTATCTCTGTATCTAACAATCCTTGTAACTCCTGCAGTAATTTCCTCTGTCTAGCTACCTTCACCACCTTCAAGGCCTCATATGCAGTACATTGTTGTATTTGGCTTTTCAGCTTTATAATAGCTCCTTTCTTTTTATCATAGGCAATTCTCTCTCATTTCTATGCATTACAGCATCCTCCAATGGAATGGAGTATTCAGAAGGTCAGCTATTCATGCCTGTATAGCTGTGCTTACAATTCTCTCACAATCCAGCTGTCACAATTCATATTTATGGGAAACCCAAGCCCAGGTGACCTGCTCTACTGACCACCAAAGCCATTACTAAAATATTTGTCTTGTCCACCATGATTGTCATCTCCTTCCCCTGTCTTCACTGTGACACACTTCTTCTTTATTATTTTCAATGTCTCATTATGCACTCCAGGCCACATTTCCATCCAAATTCCCAATCAGGCATACCTTGTACTCATTAGGCTATATTAAAAGGTTCTATTTAAGTAGGAAAATGGGACACTCACTAACCACCATTTTGTTTTAAGCTTATTTATCTTTCCTTTACTCTTCTTTGATCTCTGAAACCATGATTCCCTTCTATGGTTCATGTTGCATTGGTTTAGTATGGGTTTGCTGTATGAAACTATTAGGTGTTTGAGAAAGAAATAACATAGGAACCACATCATGTTATTAAAATTAGTTTTATAAGCTTGGTAGACACATTTGATATTCCCCTTTTATTAAACTTTTCATGTTTTCTTGAACTTTAAGATATTCACATATATGGCATCTCATAATGTGTTTCCTACCTCAAGCTCCAAAATCTGTTCTTCTAAATTCTGCAAAACTTCCTTATATTCTATGGTCTTCCAATTGTTAGACAGGATTGTTTGCACCTTTCTAGGCTTTCCAAATGTCCAGTAACTCTTCTTAAACCCTGTTTCTACCCTTTTCTTCATCAATAATACTGCCATTCAGAATAATGCCCTCAATTTTCTTCATCTTTTCACTTAATAAATGTTTTTTTTTCATGTCTACCTGTTACTTAAATAAACAGTTTAGATAATAGTAGGCACCCATGCCTCATGGTGTAAGCTACTTTTGCCTTCTCTGCAAGTTCTTCTTTCTATCTCTCTCTAGTCTGCCTTTTATTTGCAATACTCCATGCAGACACGCTCCATGCAGTGGCTCCATTATAATGAGAAAGACCATAGGTGACTTGAGCACAAGCTTATTTTGTGGATTTGGATTGTCTTGTTATGTCTTGTTTCAAGACATTTGTTTTCTTTGTTTTATGCATTGCATCTGTCTACATCCTATTCATGTTCTCACTGTTTTTCTCCAATTACTTCACTTTGTTATACATTTTCTTTCTTTCTTTCTTTCTTTCTTTCTTTCTTTCTTTCTTTCTTTCTTTCTTTCTTTCGTTCTTTCTTTCTTTCTTTCATTTTCTTTCGTTCTTTCTTTATATTAGTTATTGTTTTTCTGCTGGCGTAGTGGACTGATTATTAATTACTCCCTTGCTCAGCAGCACAGCTGACAGTTACAAATAAAGTACATTACATATAATTAGTACAACATCCCCTTCGCATACAACTCCAGCTTTTAAGAAACTCATCCCTGGTGCTTCTAGTTTACATTGGATTTTAGATACCTCTATCATCCCATTTTCTGGTTCCAAAAATCCATTCCATACTGCTTGCTGAACTACTACCAGCCTTTCTATCAACTTCAGAATAAAGAGATGCTATTTTTGTCACACTTTATCTAATGCTATGCATTATCTTATTATTATTGTTGGTTTTCCTCAGTCATAGCGTTTCTACTAATTAGTTTCTTTTCTTTTCAGGATTGTATTGTGTTCAGTTATGTTGGGCTTTAAGGATTCTGCTCATTCTCCTTTCTACCTGCACCTACATAACTGCACATGATCAGGTGTACAGTACCTCTGTCTTTGAATGTTACAGATTGCATGCAGTCTAACAGGTTCCATTTTATATATGTAGCTAATTACTTAAATTGTATCAGGTGGTGCCAGATAAATGTATTGTCTATTTTGTAGCTTCTTTTGCATTTGAATATGTATCCAGCCTCCCCTAATCACTCCTTTCCCAGTCAGACTTTCATCTTATAACATGTATTCTTTCCTCAAGTTAACACTGAATCCATCTCCTGTTATGTCTACTTCTTCATCTCCCACATGGATCTCAGAATTCTTGGAAGAATTTAGTGTTATCAGTGTATGGCTAAAATAAACTATGCACATCTTTTATATCCCACTAACTCTCTATTTTCAAATTTTCTTCTTGCCTCACATATAAATGAAGACATTCTGTATCGTGTCTTTTTATGTACCGGTAGAAAAAAAAAATAGCAACTCATCTTCACCCCTTTTCTTCATTATCATTTGTTTCTACCACTGGATATTCCTTAGAATTTGGTTAATACACCTGCCTGATCTTCAGTTTAGCTTCCTGTTATAACCCCATCTTAAATCTCCTCTGAGTACCTTCTGTGTAATTTTCTTTCGAGGTACAGAGTCTACCTCATCAACAAACATTCCATATCGCTCCCATCATTCATCCTCCATCCCTTTAACTCTCTCACTCTCTCTCTCTCTCTCTCTCCCCCCCCCCCCCCCCACACACTTCTTTTGCCAGGCTTCATACAGACACACTCTCCATGCAGTGGCTCCATTATATTGAGCAGGGCCATAGGGGACTTGAACAAAAGCCTATTTGGTGGCTTCCAATGGTCTTGAGTTGTTTCTCATTCACATCTGTATGTTTTTGGAAAGGTTGGAGGAAACCATTAAAAAGAAAAAACCCATGCACACACAAGGAGAACATTGATACTCCACACAGTCAGTGGACAGAGATCAAAACTTGAGCTCCTGACTTTGGAGCTGTGGGGCAGAGAGTTGAAGTCCTTTGCCATAGTGCTAATTATTTGTGTCATGTTAACCACAATTTCCCCACTGTGATTATGTATCCTATTATTTAAGCATTATTATGTCACTACTTAACATTGCTTACCAGTTTATGTTCCTTTTCCTGTTACTGTTCAGTTTTTTAGTATTCCATACACACTTATATATATATATATATATATATATATATATATATATATATATATCATGGATCTGTGTCATTTGATTGAAAGTTCATTTTGACTGAAAAGAAATCAGTGTTCACAACAGATTGAAATCTTATATGATGGAAAACTCATTTAACTGATTACCAATATATAGAAAACATTCTGCACAACAAATTTAAGGTTGCACAACCTTAGATAAATGAAAAAAAAAATCACATATACTCTGAATCAGTGCTGGTATACACACACACACACACACACACACACACACACACACACACACACACACACACACACACACACACACACACACACACACACACACACACACACACACACACACACACACACACACACACACACACACACACACACACACACACACACACACACACACACACACACACACACACACACACACACACACACACACACACACACACACACCACGGTAGTGCAATGGTTAGCGTTGCCACCTCACAGCAAGAGGTTCTCTGGTTTGATTCTTGGCTGGGGTGCCTTTTGTGCAGAGTCTGAATGTCCTCCCTGTGGTCATGTGGGTGTCCTCTGGGTGCTCTGGTTTCCTCCCACATCCCTAAAGACATGCAGTAGGTGGATTGGACACTCTAAATTGGCCCTAGGTGTGAGTGTGTGCATGTGTGTGCCTTCTGTGAAAGGTTGGGTGCTGGGCTGGCAACTCAACACTGTAAAACTCCACTGCCAATCATGAGTGGACAGGCGATCCGCTGTGGCGACTCCTAAGCAGGAAAAGCCGAAAGAAAGAAGAAGATATATATATATATATATATATATATATATATATATATATATATATATATTCAATCAGTTTCATTTCAAAGCAAAACCTGTTCAACAGAAAAAGAATAAAAATGTTTTTCTAGTACAAGCTTTGACTTCTAGTCAGACTAATGAAGACTCCACAATTACCTATAAAATTAGATTTATTAGGTGCTGAAGTATAGAACTATATCACTAATTGTCAGGACTTACATTGCATAACACCCCAAAAGTTCTGATCAGCCATTAGTCAGCTCATGAAACCTAGGAACCAATTTATGTCAACCCCCTTCTCACATAAACATAGCTGAACTCTTTACAAATCTTTAATCTTTAACAGCCATTATATCAATGCACCCAAAGCGCTTACTAGACACAACTCCAGTTCAATCTCACCTGCCTAAACCCTACCTTCAGGAAACCATAACTCCTTTACTCTTCAACTTGTACTCACCTACACAATAAGAAAAGAAAATGGCATATTAAACTAAGCCAATACCCTAGCCCCAAAAACCCTCCTTGTAGGATACCTTAAACTAGCTGTTGATACCATTGCCTACTTGGTATCTATCCTTACACACATATCTATGGAGGAATCCCTGACCCCTGCCTCATAGAAACAACCCTCTGTCCTGCAACCACAAAAAGCTAGCCTGTTTATTGGGGTCTCTAAATGCAGACCCTTTGCCATACTCCCTCTTTGCTTTGTCTTAGAGCCTTGAAAAATGCTTTAACTTGCAAATCCTGACATCTTTTTTTAAGAAAAAAACTCCTCTCTCTCTCTCTCTCTCTCTCTCTCTCTCTCTCTCTCTCTCTCTCTCTCACACACACTCTCTCTCTCTCTGTCTCTCTCTCTCTCTCTGTCTCGCACTCTCTCTCTCTCGCCTACCCCATACACACACAATTTTGACATGTCTTTTCTATGTTTTCTTGTTATCACCATTCACAGTCACATAAATGATTTACTGTGTATATTTAGTTTCCCTCAATCCTGGAGTGGTTTAATACTTACTTCACTAATAGGCAATCTAAAATGTACTATAGTCTGAAATGGCAGCAATCTAATTCCACCTTTCCTCCCATACCAGTTGGAGCATCTCAGTACTCAGTAATTGCCCCCCCCCCCCAGTTTTCAATTTATTTATTAAAAACCTTTCTCTCTACATACTTAGCTCTTATGCAGTAAGCTGATGATCCATCCATTATCTGCATGACCAAAACATACCCTGTGCTATAGAACACTACCCAGCTCTCTTTACATCCACTGAAGCTTGTCTGAAATAGTCCAGCCATGTATTAAACTCTAAAAAAACAATAAGCTAATGTTGCCCACCTCCAAACCAAACTTCACCATAAAAATTAATTTTACTCTTTTTTCCTCCACTGGTACCACAACCAAATCTGATTCTGACATAAAACTCCTAGGTGCTGTCATTGACGAAAATATAATCAAATAGGCATTCAAGAAAACAAACCAAAAAGCACAGAATGATATATAGGTCAAGATGTGATGTAGCAGATTGCATTAATGCACAGCAACTGTGTGTGTACTTCTGACAGTGTCATATATTACCATCATTTTCACAAATTAGCATTCAACTCAGCTTGCAAAACTTTGAGCAGTGCTGCAATAAAATAGCTTAGTTTGTTACCAAAGTAAATAACAGATTTCACCACTGCACTACCATAAAATAACGCAATTGACTTAAATACCCAACTTGTTTCAGTCATTGTCAGCTCAAAATAGCAGATAAACATTTATATTCCTTAGTGATATACCCCCAGTATGAAACTTCAATCCTCTCTTAAATTCCTGACCTACATCAATCACTCACTTAAAAAATTCAAACAGTGACTCCCTTCACTCAAGCTATGTTAACAAAATCTGGAACTCCATAACCTCATCCATCTAACAGATCAGCAATCATATATAAAATCATTTATCAGCAGTACATGTATTTGTCACTGCACCTCTCCCTTGGATAAATCTCCTCTGTCTACAAAAACATCCACATAGGACTATGCTTTGGAGATGTAAATACTATACCTTTAGTTAATTTCCTCTAAGTTCCTTTTACTGTACTGTATCTATTACGTAATCTCCTTTAACCATCACTCAATGTTCCCTCTTTAGCAAACTTTGTCCCGTCAAAAAAAATCTGTCTGTCTGTCTATCTATCTATCTATCTATCTATCTATCTATCTATCTATCTATCTATCCATCCATCTGTCTCTCTGTCAATCTACCTATCTATTGTGTCGCTGTCTCCTGTGGTAAGCTCTAGTGCAATATGAGATGCTCTTCAGAATGTTTCCAGAATGTGAAATGCTGTATGGCTGGCCGCATTAATATATGCTGCATGTTTAGACATGTTGATTATAAATGCTCCTATAAAATCACCTACTATTATGCAATACTCCAATATGATTTTCATCATATTGATCACTGCTGCAGTAACACACTACTCAACTGTGCAGATTTTCACAGAATGTCCAGATTTTTGCTTCATATTTTGGCCTGTTTCTCATAAAATTGTGTTTTTTCTGACAAATCATTAGCAAATCACTGAGGACAGAAGTAAAAAAAAAATAATGCTAAACAATTGAGTTTCAGACTTTATACCCATCAGAAAATTCACTCTAATGGAAAACCTGGTATTCTGCCAATTTACTAAGTTTGAAGGAGCAATATTTAAAAAGTGTCCCTATTTTGGGTCATTTGTCCCCCCATTATTGATGGCTTTGTCCAGATTTCTTGCTCTAAGAGGCTGAGAGGTATGCTCAGTAGCTATATGGATTATATCCTGCATAGGATATAACAGGCAGCCATTTTCCAAATTTCAGGACACCTTCCAAGTGCACAAAGCATTACTCAACTTGACGTGGGCCGAATAAAAAGACAGGTTTGGGTGCCAAGCCCTTCAAAACTTTCCTGCCACTGAACAGTATGCTCCTCTGAGGCTTTCGAATATCAAAAGTCAGCTTGTGCAGGTCCTTACCAGGGCAGGCAAATTCTCTTTGGGGGGAAAAAACTTCCATTAAAAAAGTTTATTTAATAGGAAATTTATTTTAAAGCTTGGAGTTTCTGTTTTAGCACACTGTTTGGAGACTGAGTTATAGTTTTAAACAAGAGCACTCTTTTTTTCTGTCAGTTCATAGGTTCATAGGTTCATACTAGGCTATCTGCTCTAGGGCATTTATAAGTCTAGCCAGAGTGTGTTTGGCTTTCGCCACCCATTTTAAATGAATTTTGCAATGCCCTTTTTCGAGGTTAGTATACTGTGCCTTTGTCTAACAGTGACACAGAAGTGATTCCCGGGGTAAACCTACGATCTCCCATCCACTCATCAAGATTCCTCTTGAAAAGTGTCAATGAGGAACTCTGCCTAACCTGGACTGAGATTTTATTCCAGAGTGAAGGGAGCCTCTGGGTTATGAATCTGTCCCTCCAGCATGTCCAATTTATTTCAGTGCTGAGGTTCAAGTCTCTCGAGCGTGTAGCTCGATGGGATTTGGATTTTCTGAGGTGCAGCATGTCCATTAATTCCGGATTGGACATGGCTTTATACGTCAGGCACAGATCGCCTCTGAGCAGGCGGTATGCCACTGAGTAGAGCTGGAGTTTCTTTAACCGGGCAGCATATGGCATCTGTTTGAGCCCTTTGATCCTCTTGGTGAGGTACTTTTGGGGTCTTTCCAGTTGCTGCAGGTGTCTGGTAAGGTACATCCCAAAAAGGGCATTGTACTCAATTATGGGCCTGATGAGGGATGAGTAAAGAGGCACGATGACCTCCCCTGATCTAGATGTGAATCCCTTCATGATTAGGTGGGCTATATAAAATGTTTTTCTAACCACTTTGGCCACGTGGTTTTCAAATGAGAGATTGCTATCAACTTGGGTCCCCAGGTCCCTAATTACTTCTTCCATACTTAATGGATTACAACCTATGTAGTAATTTGTGGGCACTTTGTTTTTGCCAAAGGGGATGACTATACACTTTTTAAAAGTCAATTAAAGTAATTGACTTTTTTTTCTGGAGAATTTGTGTTTATTTTACTTTTGTTCTTTGTTTTGTTTATAAAGGCTTTTAAAGTGCTTTTTGTTAAATTTTTCATGTAGAAAATGTGACTGTTAAAGATTTGTATGCTTTACTGGCTTTTGATGCTGGGTTTCCATGGTTAAGTGGCACTATTTTTGACTTGACCATGGAACAGTTTGCTTGTACCATGGTCAGTTCTTCTTCTAGCCACAAAAAAGAAAAAAGTTACCAAAAGAGCCTTTGCCACCACAGCAGATTAGAATTTGCCTCAACTGAAAGTTGGTGACTTTGCTGTGGCCATTACTTGTACGTCAGACCACTAATCTTTTACCCTCATCACTCTGGCATAGCACATAAAGCCACTATGGACCAGGGGTTAACCATGTCATCTGCAGCTGTTGGGCTACCCTCCGTGGTCAAGGAAGATCCACTCTTGTCAGTCCTGGGAGAGGGAACAGAAAAGGCTTCCCTATTTTCAAAATGTTGTGCCCATCCCAGGGAAAGATGCTGCTGCAGCCATTAATGACACTGTTGGCCCCATTTCGCCTCTCAAAAAGAAACATAAAACTCCACCGAAAGTTTCTTTAGACAAGAGTAGCTTACTGGGTCTGACTCAGGGTTTAATTCAGGCTACTGATACTCCTTATATAGTAGTTTCTGGTAAAGGAAAGAAGGATACTTCTTTTTCTAAAGAGATTGAAGTTTCTGAATCCGGGACAGGAAGATGAAGGGGTGGATACAAGGCTTTCTCCTAAGATTTCTGATTCGGACTCTGAGGAGAGCTCAGTTTCTGAATCTCCCTGTTTTTTTTTTTTAACTAATGTAAATCTATTTTCCAGAAAATGCCAGTGTTTTTAATGGGAGAACAATGACATTTCTCAGTCCCAGTGAAAATTATATGAACATCTACTGAAGGAATTTCTAGAACCTTCATCCATTCCTCCAGTTCTGTTAGCTTCGGAGGGCGTATGTTACTGCTTTCAATTTTCCTGCTAGTCAAGCCAGCTGCCCCTAAAAAGGCAGATAGGATGTATAAAGTTTCTCAGTCTTTTAAGTTTGTATACACTCTTCCAATACCTGAACCAGCAGCTATAGCTTTAGATAATCTTACTGTTGCTAAACCTTTAGTTAATTCCAATCTTCCTCTTTCTAATAAGAATGGGAAGATTATTGATAAGGATGGGAAAAAGTGTATGCTTCTGAAACTTTGACTTTCAGAATTTTGAATTGTCAGTCTCATATATTAAAGGTTGATATGATTAATTGCGAAAGTGTGAGGAATGATTTGTCTGCAGCTTCTTCTTATGAGGAATACATACTTTAAATTATGTAGTTCCCTCTATTATACAAGTCACTACTAATTGTTTATATAGTGTGCAAGACTCAGTTAAACCTTCTTTCAGGGCATAGACACTGGTACTGTTCATAGGTTCATACAGGAGCGGCCTTAGGTCAACTGGTGCCCTAGGCAAAAGGGCTCCATGGTGCCCCCCCACCACACCACTCGGCACCCCCATCCTGGTCTACCTACACCAAATAAATACTGGAACAGCTCCCCTACTAGAGCGGCACCCTAGTTGCCTAGTTGGCCTATGCCTAAGGCTGGCTATGGGTTCATAGGTGTTTACTAGGCTAATGGCCTTGAAGTCTTTACAAGCTTAGCCCAAAAAATTGCCCAGGCACCATGCCACCCTATGTTAGTTCACAGTACCTCTAAAATAATCAGCCCTGCCAAGTCTCAAACCCAAATGCTGTGCACTACAATGACAGCAACGTACCACTACAACATCTGAGCTGCTCTGAGGAGGTTAGTTTGGCTAGGTTCTCAGAACCTTACAGGTAATATTAACAGTGAAATTTTAAATTCTCCTTTGGCTACAGATTTTGTATTTGTCCCCTCTTCTGCAGTGGTGATCAAAAACTATGATGAAAGGGGTAAGCTGATACAGGGAACCTCTAAGATTTTTCAACCCCCTTTTCCATATTGTCTAACGGATTCTCTAACCCCTCCATTCAATTTTACCAAAAACAAATAAATGAATAAAAAATAAACAGTGTCGACAAAATGCAGGTAAACAGACATTTAAGAAAAAGTTACAAAACCTAGGATAATCAAACAAGTCAGAATAGTTGTTTAACAGACCTTGCCCCACCCACACACTCTCCCAACCTGGTAGCCCCGTTTCCCTTCCAGAAAATCTGAATGTACACTTTTCTCTTTGACAACAGATATTTTCAGACAAATTGGTACTGAAGCTCTTTCATCAAGGTTACAGATGGCAGTAGGAGGAAATTCCTCTTTCCATTTGGTTATCCTTCATCTGCCAGACAGGCCAGGCTCTTTTATTTCCACCTGTGCCTCATCACATGCTCTCCCAAGCTGTAATAAAATCAGTTTGTCCTTCCCAGTTGGGGAAAGGTTTTTATAGTATGCTGTTTTTAATGTCAAAGAAAGAAAATGGTTGGAGACCAGTTCTGGATCTTTCTTTCCTAAAAATGTTTGCAACAGTGCTTAAAATCAATATGATGTCACTTCAGAATCTTTTACCTCTTCTTCCTCATTTAGGTTTCTTGGTAAGATAAGAGTTAAATGTTGGTTATTATTACATTCTTACTCATCTATACATCAGGTGTTTCTTAAGGTTTTGTGTATCTGGATCATATTATCAGTTCTCTTCCTTAACCTTAAGACTATCCACCTCACCAAGAGTGTTCAAAAAGTGTCTAGCTCCAGCTACAGCTCATTGCTGGCTGCACGTTGTCCCCATTTTTCCATATTTAGATGTTTTGCTTGTCTTTTTCAAAATGCCAGGAATCTGTCATTTGAGTGCAAATTCTCTCACACAAGTTGAGACAACACTCAAAAGTCTTTTTTTGACTCCTTGACATAGGATTGTTTTCCTGGGATGTCAGTTAGACACCTCAGTTCAAAGAGTTTTTCTTTAGGAAAAAAAAAAAACAAAACAAAAACAGATCTGTTTCTAAATATAAATAAAAAAATAAATATAAAAGTGATACTTGCCCTGATCAAGGCACTCAACTCTAAAAATCAGCTTTGGTCCCCGAACCTCTTCATGTTATTACAGACAAAACTACAGTCATGTGGTACATCAACAAGCAAGGGGTAACCAGGTTGCACCCCCTTTGCAGACAAGCAATGTTAGTGTGGGATATAGCTTCACAGCACAATTTTACCCTACATGCATCCTATATTCCATCAGAGCAAAACTGCGTAGCAGACAAGCTGAGCAGGAAATGGCAGATTCTTATGAAAGGAAACTAGATTGGGGGTCTTCTAAAATAAGAATCATCTGTGTGGAGTCCCTCAATTAGACATATTTGTCTTATATATGAAGAATCAGCTGGCATGGTTCTACTCCAAGACTCCATGAAAGAAGGCCTGGAAGGCAGATTTTTTCTTTTCCTTAGACATGAATGTTCCCCTATGTTTTTCCACCCTTTTCACTAATATCCAGGGTACTTTTATAGATCATTGCAGTGACTCACTTCTGGACAGACAACCAAGATTCTCCCTTCTTTTGGAAATGGCCAGGAGGAAGTACTACATGTTTCCTCACAGACTGGATCTTCTCACACAAGGACATCAGTGTTTGAGATACCCCAAAACCAATAAACTTAAACTGGTAGCCTGGATGACAGCTTAATTCCCCTTAGGCGCCTGTTTACTGATGGTGTGCAGCAGGTTGTAATTGATACAAAAATGCATGCTACTTGAAAATAATAATTTATTAAGGGAAATGGTTTTCTAGCTGATGTTAGCAACATAGCCAGCAACAATTCAGTGCTAGTTGCTCCCTGGTTTTACAATATTTGTTTGAGTTACTATCCTATAGTCTTTTTTACTCTTCCATCAAGGTTTATGTATCAGGCATTTCAGCACATCTGCCAATGGATCCTTCTCTTTTAATGCATTCTCATGTCAAAATGCTTTTGAAAAGGGTTTTGCATAAGAGGCCTGCAAGAAAACTGATGTTCCCTTCTTGGGATCTAAATTTTATGTTAGATAATCTAAAACTTGCTCCTTTTGAACCAACTAACCTGGCTGGATGTGATTCTTAGCATAAAAACAGTTTTGTTGATTGTTCTGACCTCTGCAAGAAGGGTATCTGAGTTGCAATCTGTTATGGTAAGTTAACCCTATCTCATTTTCCATACAGACAAGGTTTCTTTGAGAAGTAATCCTTCTTTTAAACCTAAATTGACATCTGGGTTTACTTTTAGCCAAACTATCCATCTCTCTATTTTCTTTTCTGAACCTAAATATGAGGGACAAGGGATATACGCCATGCCTTGGATGTCCACTGTCAACTCAGGTACTTGGGTACTAACTTGACAAAACTAAATCTTTCATATTTTGATCATGGGGCGTTCATTTCTTGTGAAGGAATGAGAAGGGACAAACTGTGCCAAAACAGAATGGTTGTCTAAGGCTATTACATTTTATTAAACTCACCACACCAATACTATCCCAGGTATGGTCAAGGCCCACTGTACTAGGACCTTGGCTTCATCTCTAGCTTTTTGGAAATGGTTGAATTCTAGATGTATTCTAGAAGCTGCAGCTTGGTACTCTGTACACACTTTTAGAAAACACTGTATGTTTGATTCCTTTTGTAGGTCTAGATCAGGCTTTGCTAGGACAATTCTCCAGGTGCCTCTGGATTTTTCTCCTCCCAACTCCCTGACTTAGTAATATACGATAATCTACCTATATAGCTAAAGCTACTGCAGCAGTGATAAATATGCTGCATACAGTACACTTGTGCAAATAAGAGCTTCCCTGTGCCTGGTTTGGGCACCTGCAACTACAAGATGTTTGGATAGCATCTAAAGCCATCTATGGATCTAGAAGGCTGATATAAGTTTTTTGTACTGTAACTATTTCAGTACTATTTATCAGCTCTGTGTTGCATTTACTGATTTTTTTGAATTTATCACTGTTTGTCAGACCCCACTTGTTAATGAAACACCATTTGTTTGTTACTCCACTGATTTTAGGTTGTTTTAACAGTATCTTGATATTTCCTAACATCCTCGGATACTGCAAAAGCTGTTCTGAGTCTGCAAAAGTTCTCCTGAGCTTGCCCAAAAAATCTAAGCCTTCCAAAGTTTTACTGTGCTTGTAGAAGTTTTCCTATATTTGTGCACATTGTTTATGTATTGGGGAACATTACTCAGGTGTTTGCAAATTTATTTCTTAGGATTCCTTATATTGCAGGAGTTCTGCTTTTTTGTAAAGAATTTGTTTGCTGCACTTAAGCTCAAAACCAGCTTTTTTACATTACGAGAGTTTTATTCAGCACTGTGTTGGGAGCAGAGGTCTGATTAAACCCAAATGAGTTGGGAACTGCTGGTGGAAAGCTTATTATGTGTTTATGTGATTGGGCTGAAAGCTTAACTGTGTAAAAGTTGATCATCCTGCTGGTATAAAAGTCTTGCATTTGAGTGACTCTGTGCTCATTTATACATTGCTTCCTTGTGCCTGGCTTGGATGCCTGTAAGTACAAGACCGTTGGATTGCATCCAAGGGATTAGAAAGCTGATATAAGTATATTTTTAACTTGTTCTATCTCAGTACTATTTAACAGTTCTGTGCTGTATTTATTGATTTGATTGACATTATCACTGTTTTTCAGCCCACACATGTTAATGAAATTCCATCAGTTATTGTATTTTTCTTAGCTAGTTTTAACAGTATCCTGATATTTCCTAATCACCTCTGATACTGCAAAATCTGTTCTGTGTTTGTCAAAATTCTCCTGAGTTTTCCAAAATATTTCAAAGCTTTGCAAATGTTTTCAATGTTTGCTGAAGTTTTTATAAGTTTGTGCATATTTTTCTGTATTTGGAAACATTTATAAGGGGTTGTGAACTTATTTCCAATGATTCCCGATACTGCAGGAATTACGACTTTTGTTATAAAAAATTTGCTACTGTATTTGAGCTCAAAACCAGTTAATTTTACATAAAGATTGTTTATTCTGTACTCTGGTGCAAGCAGAGGGCTGATTCAACTCATATGAGTTTGGAACTGATAGTGGAAGGCTTATTGTGCGTTTATCTGATTGGCCTGAGAGCTTAACTGTGTAAACGTCTCTATCCTGCTGGTTACATTTATGTTAGTCTGTCTTTATTTTATTCACAGCCTCCTGTGCCTGGCTTGGATGCCTGTGACTACAAGAACCTTGGATTGCATTTAAAGCCATTTGTGCACCTACAAATCTGATATAAGTATTTTTTGCAATGTTCTAAGTATCTCAGTGCTAGTTAAAAGTTCTGTCCTGCATTAATTGATTTGTTTGAATGTATCACTGTTTTCAGGCTGTACTTGATAATGAAACACCATATGTTTGTTACTGTACTGTTCTTAGGTAATTTTAACAGTATCCTGATATTTACTAACCACCCCTGATACTGCAAATGCTGTTCTAGTTTGTCAAAGTTCTCTTGCATTTGCCAAAATATTTCTAAGTTAGGCAAAGTTTTACCTTGGTAGTAAAAGTGTTCCTATATTTGCACACATTTTTCTCTATTTGAGAACATTTTTCAAGGTTTGTAAACTTATTCCCAAGGATTCCTAATACTGCGGGTGTTCTGACCTATACTATAAAGCATTTGGCATTGCACTTGAGCTCAAAAGCAGTTTGCTTTAAATTAAGATTAATTTATTCTGCACTCTGGTATGAGCAGAGAGCTGTTTCAACCCATATGAGTTGGAGTCCACTGGTGTCAGGGTTATTGTGTGTTTATCTGACTGGACTGAGGGCTTACTGTGTAAAGGTCTTTCATCTTGCTGGTATACAAACCCAACATTTGTGTTAGTCTGTGCTCATGAATTAAGAGCTTCTCTTAGCCTGGCTTGTACTCATGTGACTGTAAGAATCTTGGATTACATCTAAAGCTATTCATGAACCTACAGAGCTGATAAAAATATGATTTCTTGTTTTTTTTTTTTTTTTTTTTTTGCACTTGCTCTATCTCAATGCTATTTATTAGTTTTGTGTTTGTTATTGTACTGCTCTTAGGTCATTTTAACAGTATCCTGATATTTCTTAACCTCCCCTGATACTGCCAAAGCTGTTCTGAATTTGCCAAAGTTCTTCTGAGTTCTGAGTTTGCCAAAATATTTCTACATTTTCCAGTTTTTTGTCTGTGTTTGCAGATGTTTTCTTATGTTTCTGCACATTTCTCTGTATTTGAGAACATTTATCGGGGTTTGTAAACTTATTTCCAGAGAATTCTAATACTGCAGGAGTTCTACCTGTTGTAAAGAATTTCTTACTGCACTTGAGCTCAAGACCAGTTAGTTTTACATTTGGAGGTAGTCTTTCTGCTCTCTGGTGTCAGCAGAAGACTGATTCAAACCATCCAAGTTTGGAACTGATTGTGAAAGGTTTATTGTGTATTTAGCTGATTGGCCTGAGGGCTTAACTATACAAATGTCTTTCATACTGCTGGTATTAAAGCCTCACAGTTGTTAAAGTCTGTGCTCATTTATTCGGAGCTTCCCTGTACTTTCTTGCACAGCTGTGACTGCAAGAGTCTTAGACTGCATCTAAATCCAGCATCTAAGTCCAGATATAGACCTCCACATCTGAAATAAGTACTTTTTTTGTACTTGCACTAACTATCTCAGTGTTATGTAATGATTATGCGCTGCATTTATTCATTTGTTTAAATTTATCAGTGGTTTTCAGCCTTCACATGTTAAATAAATGCAATCTGTTTATTACTGCACTGCTCTTCAATCACTTTAATAGTATCCTGATATTTCATAACTCTTCTGATACTGCAAAGGCTGTTCTGAGTTTGCCAAAGTTCTCCTGAGTTTTTCAAAAAATGTCTAAGTTTTGCAAAATTGTTCTATATCTGTAGAAGTTTCCAATTTCTGCACACATTCTTCTGTTTTGGGGAATATTTCTCAAGGTCTGTGAACTTATTTCCAAAGATTATTGATACTGTAGGATTTTTACATTTGTTGCACAGAATTTGTTACTGTACTTGAGCTCAAAACCAGCTCATTTTAAATTAACAGGGTTTTATTTTGCACTGTGTGGGTGCAGAGAGCTGATTTAACCCATCCAAGTTGGGAACTGCTGGTGAAAGTCTTGGAAAATTGCAGGATCTGGAAGCACTTCTCACTCTGTAGAATATAGACATATGTTTATTTGATTGACCTGAATGCAAACTGTGTAAATGTCTTTCATCTTGCTGTTATAAAAGCAGTTGCTGTACATTGTATATATGCATACCTCTCCAGTTTAAAATCCCTAAAGGAAATGTTTTCCATAGTTGCCCAGTACTCATAGCTGCTTGAAGAGCTACCAATTTGCAAAGAGGGCAGCACCACTGCATATCATCCTGTAGTATAGTACTAAGCACGCTCACTTAGACTTTTAAGTGACTCTCCCCTACTCTTTCCTATCTACTAAGAATCTGGTATAATGGATTGGCACTTCCCTTTCATCTCTGTTTGTGGCATGGTAGATATGGGCATCCCAATGCTGAGTAGTAACTGCCTCATGTTCACTGACAACCACTTAATTTTAGAACAGACAAGCACAGTATATGTGAGATGTAGATATTCCATGTCATTGGAGGCAAAGCTCTCTCATGCACACATGGAAAATGCAACCCAGGTAGTCAGTTTTACACCCAAAAAACTCACTGTTAGCATTAAGGAACAAACACATAGACCCATATATGTGGAGGTACTCACATATGATCTACTAATACTTCCAAGTCCTCCTAAAATCATCTTTCAGTGGTACCACACACACTCAAAAACAGTCAGTGCCTCACAAAACACATAACTCTGAAAATTATAGTAACCTGGCCTCCAAGCCCAAAAAACAACACACAACACAACCAAACATTCTAGTTATTGGAGATTCCATTGTAAGGCATACTGATATCTCCCTTAGCAAGCTAAACAAGGAACAGACCACAGTGAGCTGTTTTTCTGTAGCCGTAATCCACCAAATCACACATGCATTTAGGTTTTTAAATAATAAGTACCCGTATGACATGGTCATAGTCCACATGGGTGTAAACAACCTAAGACTTACCTCACAACCATCCTGAAATCAATCATTATGAGGGATCCGGTCCTTACTGTGCTCACTAAACCCAAAAATACAGCTCTCATGGGTCCTGATAACATTTTGGGATGCTTCTTGAATAACTTAAAACAGCATCTATTTGAACCACTAGAAACCCTTTTTAACCACTGCCTCTGGATGGGCTTTGTTCCAGAGGAATGGAGGACTGCATCATTCAACCCTCTGCACAAGGGGACCCATCAACTTACTCAGGTAACTACAGACCCATAAGCTTGACCAGTCTTATCTGCAAGGCCATGGAGAAAATTATCATGGACCCGATCAATAATGGAAAAGGAAATCTGATTTCACTTGGCTCTATCAAAGGGAGTTCTTGCCTGCTCAATCTGATGGATTTCTTCAAGAAAGTCCCCAGGGCATTGGATTAGGGTAAAATGGTACACACCACTTATCTATGCCTGGCCAAAGTTTTTGACATAATCCCACACTCAGTAATCATAGAAAAACTTACTGTGTTAGGCATAAACCTTTACATCATCAGTTGGATAGTAAACTGGCTCACTGACAGAACATATGTTCTCCTTTTAGATGAATCCACTTCTGATACGAAACCTGTTACTAGTGGTGTCCCACAGGGCTTAGTGTAGGGACCCCTCCTGCTTGGTATATACTTCTCTGAAGTGAAGACCAATGTTGGGGACCTCTGGCTCACCAAGTTTGCCAATGGCTGTAAGCTGAGAGCAATCATTGAATCCCCAAATTATGTTGATATCCTACAAACAGACTTAAAATGCCAAATGAGTGCTGCAAAAACCATGATCTGAGAGTAAATACTAAAAATTGCATAATAATACCCTTCAGTAAATCAAAAATCCTTGCAAACTATAATATTGATAGCACACTCCTAAAATAGACCCAGTGGTGAGGGACCTAGGAACATAGATAGATAGTAACCTAAACTTTGACCACCATGTAGTTATGGTAGTGAGGAAATCCTTTTATGTGGATCAACTTATAAGTAATGCCTTGGTATCAAGGTAAAAGGAAGTCACAATGTCACTGTACTCAGCCATCATCAGGCCCATAATTGAATATAATGCTCCTTTCTGCATGTACCACACAAGGCACTTACACCAAATGGAGTGGCCTCACAGGTTTCTCACTGAAAAAATACAAAGCATAAGACATATGTCTTATGCAGAACAAATAAAGGCCCTATCACTTTACTCAATCTCATATTGTTTATTGCTAGGTGACTTATGCCTAACAAACAAGCATTCTCTGATCTAGCCTTGAGGAAAATGTAAAATATTCACAAAAAAAATTATACCAGTTACCCATTTCATGGACTGGAAACTTATTTCTGACTCTAACAGAACTTGCTGGAGATACATATTTGTATCCCAAAGGCTACCTTGTCTATGGAATAACTCACCATCTTCGTAAGACAAAGCCTGCCCCTCAATCATTTCAGAAAGAATTTGGATAAATAGATCGGGAATCATAAATTCACTCACGGGTTACTGTCCCTGCCCCTTATGGACAGAGGCAGTCTGTAAAATGTCTCAAGTCTCCAACACCCAGAGACCCACTACCCTGATACTGTCACATCTCATATCTGGGGACTTAAGATATAATATTGCCATATCCTGGATATTATTGGCTAGGCTTGTAAAGGCTCTTGTGCCATTAGCCTAGTAATCACCTAAGAACCTATAACAGTAGATGTTTGAATGATAGCCACTGCAGTAGCCGCTCCCTGCTTCCCTCCACCCCCTTGTTTTTGGTGTGTTGTCTATGCCAGAGTGTGGGGATTTATTTTTTGTTATTCCTACTTTCACTTTTAGGGCTCAGCCTCCTTTTTTCTGCTGGCATGAAATCTCTGAAGAACTTAGCACCCAAACCTGCCTTAGACAGTTTGGGCAGAAAGTAGATGGCCTGAAGCTTTGGAAGCTTGCTGGTGGTTCTATCCTACATAGCATATAACCCACATAGCTAAAGACACTGCAGCAGTTATCATTCGAACATCTACTTTTATGGTGAGTTTTCTTACACCGATATACTTTCCTTATCTTATACAATCAGCTATTACAGCTATTATTTTTGATCAAAAATGCACAATTCTCTGTTATACCTATGCAGCTAATATGTATATTTATTTTTCTCTTTAATGTATATTTTTTCTACTGTACACCACATACTGACTGCAATTTTTGGAGCTTTTCTCCAAGGGCCTCAACTGAAAAGTTTTCCCAGCCCAGTATAAATATATATAGACAAATACACATACCCACATACACTTACAGATATACATATCTACCTACCTATCTATCTATCTGTCTATCTATCTATCTATCTATCTATCTATCTATCTATCTATCTATCTGTCTATTTCTATATTGATACAGGTGTGTATCATGTTGTTGAAAAAAAAAAGCATTGAACCATAACTGATCAAGCACAAATGACTGAAACTCAAATTATCAAAAAGCAAAAAAGATATTTACACAGTTTATTTTTGAAGGGGGACTACACCTCTCCTGCATTCATCATTTCATTTCCTAAATATATAAACAACACAAGAACACACTGCTGTGGGGAAACAGCAAATTCCTCAATCCTCACTGTACCACAATCTCTCACAGAAAAAAAACAAGGATATATATATATATATATATATATATATATATAAATGCACCAACTAATTTCATAGTATTAGTGTATAAATTAGCCGGCATTAAGCATACATTGACTAATCTTGAGAATTCATATATAGTTTATGAGTGTAAATTGAAAGCCTGTGCAAGAAACTGACAAAAACAATGGGTCAAAGTAATTTTTTTCTTAGAAATGTACATTAATTACTCCAGATGCACCTTTTTGCATAGATATATATATATATATATATATATATATATATATATATATATATATACATAAAACCATTCCTCAGCAATTTTTTGAATGCTGTCAAACATTGCCTTCTCTACTTGCCCCCCAAACCTGCAGTGCTAGTCTCTTAAGGAACAAACCCATGTCATTGCCCATCCCTTATGAGCAGCTGATGTCTTCCTCATTTACAATAAAATTCTAACTTTTCTTGAAGCAGCTATGTAATTATTTCCTCTGATGACTTACAGTGATTGCACTGTTTCTCATTAAATGACTGATCTCTTATTGATACTGATGCACCAATCATGCTTCTGTAACCATGCTTATGAAGTGCCTGAAGTATAAAGGTTAATACATGCCAAATTGTGTTTTGGCATGTTTTGTCCTCACTTCAGTTTCTTTTTTGTTCAACTACTCTCTATTACTTGCACAGCCATATTTCACTGTAATGAGTATAGCTATTAGAATTACTCTGCCACCATATACAAACAGCCATGTAAAGGACTGTAACAGCATAAAGCATTTGTAATCCCACCTGTAAATAAGCAAGCAAATAGAATACCAATCCATTCATCTACAGATCCATGCTTAGTATCCTCTTGCATATGGCCATGTTATCCCCAGTGCATGGAGTTTCTAGGTTAATGCAATATTTTTGTTTGTTTTTTTTTTCTGTTTATTTGTCTGTATTTGCCTAAACCGCGGTGGTGGTGCTGTGGTAGCGTTGTCGCCTCACAGTAAGACGCTGTCCAGTTCGATTCTCAGCTAGAGCGTCTTCTGTGTGGAGACATACGTGAATGGGCATACCTTCATTGAAGGTTGTGCATGAGGCCTGGCAAGCCAGTACGTAAAAATCAACTGCCAATCATTAGCGGACCGGAGTTCCGCTGTGGCAACCCCTAACCGAGAAAAGCCGAAAGACACAAACATTTGTCTGTATTTGCCTCTTCTGCCTGCTGATCTCAACCTTCTCCTAAACAAATGTTCCATTCATTCTACAGCACTGAGGGAAGAGTCAGGCAGCCACCAGGACGTAGTTTGGCAATTTACTTTTTTATTCCATACTGTCCCACTGCATATGCTCAGACTGCAAAGGGAAGGGGGTGTACACCAGGCTGATCATGCTGGATACCCCACCAGTAAATAGCCTTCTCCCCATTGTCAAGCAAAGGAGGTGGTTTTCAAGGCAAGTAAAAGGTATATGCCCTTTTCCCCACTGTAGTGTGATCCTGGAGATAGTTTATTTAGTTAGGGGGGTGTGGGGGGCACAGCCCCCCACTTAGTTAGGGTATATATTGTCTTCTGGAATGAGTTAGTCATTGGTGTTGTAAGTATGCATGTCTATAGTATAAAATGTATTGTTTTGAAGCTTTCAGTGAAATATAATATAATACCAAACTAGGGCTGTGACCCCAAATCCCCCCTAACTATATATACTAACTCCAGGATTGCACTGCAGTGGGGAAAAGGGCATATCCCTTTTACTTCCCTTAGATTATTCTACACACTGCCAGTACTTCACTCCAGTGAAATGAGATTCGGTGAAATTAGTTTTTAGTAATTTGAGCTTTCGGCGATTTGGTCAGAGTGAATTCAAATTCAGTGAAATGAGCTTTCAATGAAATAAAGTAGACCCTATTGTACATATTTGTATTCAGCTCTACCCATAAATAAAAATAATCAAATCAAGCTATCTGGCTTCAGCAGCACACTGTCACTCTTATTATATTTAAGAAATCTTTAAGATGTCAGGGCATTTTCTTAGCTTTTCTCCATGCATATCATCTGCCTAAACTATGGTAACTGCTAAAATTTCTTTTCTTATTAATTTGATGTTATCCCAGCTCACTTCTTTTATACTGCTAACATCTCAGGAGAGTTTACACCTAGTATCAAATGTGACTGTACTTCTCCATTTTATTGTACAGCAGAAGAATGGGCCATGTAAGCATTAAGCAGGCCCTTCTTCTTTGCATGTTGTTGAGGCTATACTGCTCAGACAAGCTCCACGTGGGTTTACAGAGTGGTCCTAGCAGCAAGGAACTCGAAAAAGCGACTACCTTCTGGATTTAAGTATATTTGCTTTTTTTCACTGAAAAAAGCTTATGTTGCTTACTTTAAACTAGCCTGAACTGTTTTTTTTCTGATTACTGCATATATTTTTAAATCTGCACTTAAAGTTACATTTAGTTAAATTTAATCGAAAGTTTGCTTGTTTGTTTGTTTAATTTAACTGTGGAGGCTGCCCACTAAAGTGTGCTAGCCTGTGTAACTAATTTATCACTGTCTCTGCATTTTCTGTGTATTTCTACAAAAAAAACAAAAAAAAATCCTTGTTTTCCCGCCTTTCTCGAATAGTTTAGACCAGTATACAGGCATTGCTGTATTCTGGGCTGTGGTGTAGTTCCTGTGTTGTCCATTACCTTACTTGGATAGAAGGAAGTTTCTTTGCTCACCAGTGGGAGTGGGGAGCCTTGAGCAGCCTACCTGTCCTTGGGGAAGTGACCTCAGCACAAGAAGCTGTAGTAATTGGTTGTTTGGGACCATTCCTAGCTCTTTTGTAGTTCACTGCTTAAAATCCGCCTCTGGGCGTTTTTTTCTGGCTATACTGCTCAGACAAGCTCCACGTGGGTTTACAGAGTGGTCCTAGCAGCAAGGAACTCGAAAAAGCGACTACCTTCTGGATTTAAGTATATTTGCTTTTTTCACTGGAAATAGCTTCTGTTGCTTACTTTAAACTAGCCTGAACTGTTTTTTTTTTCTGATTACTGCATTTATTTTTAAATCTGCACTTAAAGTTACATTTAGTCGAATTGAATCGAAAGTTTGCTTGTTTGTTTGTTTAATTTAACTGTGGAGCTGCCCACTAAAGTGTGCTAGCCTGTGTAACTAATTTATCACTGTCTCTGCATTTTCTGTGTATTTCTACAAAAAAAACCCGAAAAAATAATCCTTGTTTTCCTGCCTTTCTCAACTAGTTTAGACCAGTATACAGGCATTGCTGTATTCTGGGCTGTGGTGTAGTTCCTGTGTTGTCCATTACCTTACTTGGATAGAAGGAAGTTTCTTTGCTCACCAGTGGGAGTGGGGAGCCTTGAGCAGCCTACCTGTCCTTGGGGAAGTGACCTCAGCACAAGAAGCTGTAGTAATTGGTTGTTTGGGACCATTCCTAGCTCTTTTGTAGTTCACTGCTTAAAATCTGCCTCTGGGCGTTTTTTCTGGCTATACTGCTCAGACAAGCTCCACGTGGGTTTACAGAGTGGTCCTAGCAGCAAGGAACTCGAAAAAGCGACTACCTTCTGGATTTAAGTATATTTGCTTTTTTCACTGGAAATAGCTTCTGTTGCTTACTTTAAACTAGCCTGAACTGTTTTTTCTGATTACTGCATTTATTTTTAAATCTGCACTTAAAGTTACATTTAGTCGAATTTAATCGAATGTTTGCTTGTTTGTTTGTTTAATTTAACTGTGGAGGCTGCCCACTAAAGTGTGCTAGCCTGTGTAACTAATTTATCACTGTCTCTGCATTTTCTGTGTATTTCTACAAAAAAAACAAAAAAACAAAAAAATAATCCTTGTTTTCCCACCTTTCTCAACTAGTTTAGACCAGTATATAGGCATTGCTGTATTCTGGGCTGTGGTGTAGTTCCTGTGTTGTCCATTACCTTACTTGGATAGAAGGAAGTTTCTTTGCTCACCAGTGGGAGTGGGGAGCCTTGAGCAGCCTACCTGTCCTTGGGGGAAGTGACCTCAGCACAAGAAGCTGTAGTAATTGGTTGTTTGGGACCATTCCTAGCTCTTTTGTAGTTCACTGCTTAAAATCCGCCTTTGCACGGCTTTGCGCGGTTGTGCACATAGCGCAGCGCCGGTTAAACAAGGTTAAACTTGGTTAAACAAGGTTAAACTTTTTCTGGCTCCGCCAAGTCTGCTCTTCAATTTTTCCCTTAGAACTGTTCTACTTGCAATCTAAACAGCCTATACTTTATCTGAAAAGCTCAGCACTTGCTCCTAAAGCATTTTTATACAGGTAAAGCACTCTTAAACAAAAGAAAGTACTTCATTCACCTAAATCCTGTTGAGTGCACATCTCCCTATAGGTCCTTTCTGACTCAGTTACACAGCAATCTTTTTCACTATTTCTAGCATGTCGAAGGGTCAGTTGCTGGCGTCCTCTCCTGTTCAGCTGGTGAATATGGGAATCTTGAGGCAATGTTACAATTGCCTCATGTACACAGACAACCCGCTCCTCCTCCCAACAAATACAAATATATGCGAGAGATGCAACTATATAGCCAAACTGGAGGCTGAGCTCTCTCAATTCAGTACTGGCAAGACCAGTCAGGAGGAGAAGGTAACCACGCACACCACAAACCCAGTCTCACATAGAACTATCACAACAGCAAACCAAACACATAAACACACAAAAACATACTCGGAGGCGCTGATTAAAAATCTACCAAAACAACAGAGGCCTCCAAAGCAGACACCCAAGCAACCACCACCTCAAGACATAGCACATGCAACTCATAGTTCACAAAGTCAGTGTGCTAAACAGTCACAGCCCTTAAGGCCAAACAACATGCCAGACACACTTGTAATAGGTGACTCCATAGTCAGACACACTGACGTCCCGCTCACCAGACTGAACAAGGAAAAGGTCACAGTAAGCTGCCTGTCGGGAGCTAGAATCCACCACATAACACAAGCACTCAGGTCACTCCACAGCAAGTACAAATATGACTCAGTCATTGTACATGCCGGTGTGAACGACCTGAGACATACCTCCCTGGACTACATGAAAAGAGACATAGAGGAGCTCTCTGATTATGTAGCCCAGGCCGGTATGACCCTGACCCTGAGCAGCATCTTACCCTCACCAAGAATGATGCCACAGTACAAAGACAAAATGATCAGTTTTAACAATTGGCTTAATTACTGGTGTCATTCTAAGGGGTTCCAATGTCTGTCTGCTTGGGATGACATGCTTGACAAGCCACGCTGCTTCGCAAGGGATGGCTTGCACCTGTCACCCCTGGGCTTTCGGATATTGGCCAAGGCTCTTGCCACCCCCATAGTGCCTTTTTTAGGCAAGGCTCAAATGACAAACCTACCTCCCAAGAAAACACAAGTGGAAAAAAACTAAGGGTAATGCTGCTCAATGCCAGAAGTCTAAACCTCAAGATGCATGCCCTCAAAGCCCTCCTCAGTATGGAGAACATCGATGTCTGTGTGGTGACTGAAACCTGGTTCAAGGCTCCTGAGAGCACCCCAGCACTATCAGGTTTTACCTCATATCATGCTTTCCGGACCCAAAACTTGGACCGAACCACAAAAGGAGGGGGAGTATCCATTTTCATCAAAGATACCCACACCTCCAGGTTAGTGGCAACGCACGAAGCATCAGAGACTATCCAGGTGCAACTAACCATAGGCAAAACTGCCTTACAGTTTGTAGCATGCTACAGACCACCCTCTCAAACTCAGGAACCCCACACAGCCTTCCAGAAAACACTGGAGAGTATGAATGTCTCTACAAATACCATCATTTTGGGAGACTTCAACTACCCAAACATAGACTGGGAACATTACTCAAGCCCCAACACCCTAGCCCAAAGGTTCCTAGAATTCATAAACTCAAATGCAATGGAACAACTAGTCACCATTCCCACAAGAGGAGACAATATACTAGACCTGATCATCACAAACATGGGGACAAAATGCTCCACACCGGAAGTATATCCCTCTTTGGTAAGATCAGACCAATCCACATCCCGCCCCCACCCCCTGCACAAAAGACCACAGTGAAGAACTTCTCAAAAGCAAACTTCACACTTCTTAAGACTGAAGTGGTATCCTTCAAGGCCCCTGGGCCAGTGGAAACCACAACCCACACTGCTGAATCCTTTGCAAATGCCTTCTATGGGCACCTTCAAGAATGCATGGATCATGCAATCCCAAATAAAACCAAGACCCATTCCCGCAAAGGCAGGCGCCCGGTCTGGTGGACCCCAGCCATAAACAAACTTTACAACAGGAGGAGGAAGCTACTACATGACAGAGCAAAATTCTTAAACGGGAAGGCGTCTCTGATCAGTACTAGCAAAAAACTACGATCACTCATAAAATCATCCAAGGCCAACTTTGAGAGAAAAATCGCAAAAGACACAAAAGACAATCACAAGGCCTTCTTTAGCTATGTTAGAAACCTGGGTGGAAACTCCCAGATATGCTCAGAGTTAGTCCAAAATGACACAAAATACACCGAACCCACTGACATTGCCAACATTCTGGCAGACAGGTTCAGTGCAAATTTCTCCTCCCCCTCCCCCCCAAAAGGAGAAATAACTATCCCAGCAGAGTGTAGCCTCCCTAACATCTCAGATGCCCAGGTGAGAGCCACCCTCTCTAAAGCTAAAAACACAGCATCAATGGGACCGGATGGTGTCCCAGACTGTGTGCTACATGAACTCCAAGAGGAACTAAACCCACACATAAGGCTGCTGTTTAATCTTAGCCTTACTACAGGATACGTACCCAAAGAGTGGCGTACGGCAACAGTTGTCCCACTTCACAAAGGCGGTGCTTCTACGGACCCTGGAAATTACCGCCCCATAAGCTTGACGAGCCTGGTCTGCAAAGCTATGGAGAGGATCATTATGGAACTCATAAACAAAGACATTGGGGACCTACAGACATTGGATCCTACCCAATTTGGCTTTGTCAAGGGCAGATCCTGCCTTTTGAACTTGGTCGACTTTTTTGAAACAGTCACTAAGGCCATTGATGAGGGTAAGGCAGTTCACACAGCCTACCTTGACCTTGCAAAAGCCTTTGACACAATACCCCACTCGGGCATCATAGACAAACTCACCAGCTTAAATGTAAACCCATATGTCACAAGATGGGTTGCAAACTGGCTCAAGGACAGAACCCACAGGGTCAGAGTTGCTGGAGCTATGTCAGACTCTAAGCCAGTCACAAGCGGTGTCCCACAGGGCTCAGTCCTGGGACCCCTCTTGTTCGGCATTTATTTTTCTGAGGTACAGGCAAACATAGGAGGATTGTGGCTGACAAAGTTCGCAGATGACTGCAAACTGGGTGCCATAATTGATACTCCAGCAGACACAAACATCCTTCAGAGAGGCCTCATAGAAACGGATAATTGGTGCCAGAGCCATGGCCTTAAGCTGAACGCCAAAAAATGTATAGTCATACCCTTTGGGAAAAACAAGGTACCGACAAATTACCACATAGGCGGTAATCCATTAAGTACGGAAGAGGTAATCAGGGACCTAGGGACCCAGGTTGACAGTAACCTCTCATTTGACACTCACATTGCCAAAGTGGTTAGGAAGACCTTCTATATTGCCCACCTTATCATGAAGGGTTTCACATCTAGATCAAGAGAGGTCATTGTGCCCCTGTACTCTTCTCTTATCAGGCCAATGATTGAGTACAATGCCCCATTTGGGATGTATCTCACCCGACACCTGCAGCAGTTGGAAAGACCCCAAAAGTTCCTCACCAAGAGGATAAAGGGTCTTAAACATATGTCATATGCCGCCCGACTGAAAAAACTCCAGCTCTATTCAGTCGCATACCGCCTACTCAGAGGTGATCTGTGCCTGACGTACAAGGCCATGTCCAATCCTGAATTAATGGACATGCTCCACCTCAGAAAATCCAAATCCATTAGAGCCATGAGAACAAGTGACTTAAACCTCAACACAGAAATAAATAGGATGTGCTGGAGGGACCGATTCATAACCCAGAGGCTCCCTACACTCTGGAACAGAATCCCAGTTCATGTTAGGCAGAGCCCGTCACTGACTCTATTCAAGAGAAATCTCAACGAATGGATGGGAGATCGTAGGTTTACCCCGGGGGTCATCTCTGTGTCACTACTAGACAGAGGCATAGTAAACTAAACCCTAAAAGGGCGTAGTATTCTCATCCTAAGGGGTGGTGTAAGCCACATACACTCTGGCTAGGCTTATAAATGCCTTAGGGCAGATAGCCTATTACGAACCTATGAACCTATGAACCTATGAGAAATAAATTACACATCCCCTCATAAACTGGTAAAATCCTGGCTCCTCAGCATTTATTGATGGCTTAAACACTAACAGAAACTAGCCTTGCATGGTCTCATATTCCTGACTTTCAAACTTTGGGACTTTTCTGATTTGACCACTGTACCATTTGGACTTGATATTCATAACTTATAAATTTTTAAGAGATGCAGTTTTGGGTCATTGTTACTTTATCACTGCATTTCCCATCACACAAAATCTATCCCCTTTACAACCATTGAATCACAACGGCAATATCAACTGCCAGTCCTATTTTTCTAAATATATTAATTCTGAGATCAAATGATGATGGACAATTAGTGAAAAATTCTTATTCACATATGTTACCCTGTCCCAACGAAACTGGATTGAAAAATTCAATAATTGAGCAGATGGTTGAATTGTCTATGCTGTATTGTGCTCTGATGAAACCATGACTAATGAACTATGTTGCTGCCATTGACCGACTCCCTTTGTCATAAATAAGTACTACTACTATAAGCTAAGAGGCATGCCTTGCCTAAATACAACCATGTCATAATCATCGCTGTTTTCTTATGATTCAGTGATGATTGCCTGTACTTCCTTTACCATATGAGCAATGAGCTGATGTGCCTACACAAAAACTTATCCTACTGACATTGCTCTTAGCTTAATTCCCTTCTTTGTAATAAATAAAAGAAACCCCTAGACTGTGGCATTGCACCCCTCAACTAATGTGTAGAATATCACCCCAGTGGTTGAAGCTTTTGGTAGCTTATTTCACCAATTTGTCACCTGTAAGTTTTCATAAGAAAAGGAAATGAGTTCAACAAAGCCTGTTTAACTCTCATCTCCCAGTATAGCAGAGACACTACACCTAAACAGTCCTTTCCTGGGCTTTATTACTGAACTTCGTCCAGAGGGATACTACTACTCACGCCATGACTGGAAATGATGCTGTATTAATAGCTCATGAGACAAAAACTATGATGTAAAAAAGGACCACAGCAAGCTTATTTGTGCAGAGCTAATCAATCTAGCATGAATGAAGCAACTTCTCTCATTCCTTTTTTCCACTTTGTGCTTTAGTTTTCCTATACTGCTAACTACATTCATCACAAAAGTTCCCCCTAGCTCCTTATCTCTTCCTGTTTCACAGCCATTCTAGTTTCTTCCATCCATTTACCGTCTAGGAAAATTCATCCATCTCCGTTATTTCACAAAAAGAATTTGCTCTAGATTTTGCTGGATCAGATTTATTACTTCTGTATGCAGTTTCATTGTTTCTCTTGTCTTAGTGATCTCAAATTCCATATTATCGTTCGATACTCTGTGCACTTATTGGGAAGATATGGTTCCCTTTTGTTTTAATATTTTAGTGAAACATTTTACATTTCATCACAACAATCATCAGTATCATAATGTCACCTGAATTAGCAACTATGATTGACATCAATTTTACATGAAGCATTAACACAAAAGTGTGATATTTCCCAGTAGATAAAATTATTGATCATCTGGAAATAGCGACTGTTAAGAATACATCAGATAAAAAACAGATAACATGAAGTAGAAAAATATGTAACTTTTCCAGACATTTGCTACCATGGCAAATATTGACATGCATGTTTAAATGTAGACAGCTTAACTTTTCTGAGTGCATTTCTCCCAGTGTCCCCAATCATAAACCCTTAGATATTATTTGAATCACACTCTTCTGAAGTTGTTACCAATTACTGTTATTTAAAGTTATACAAAAACTGTTTGGCTTTTGTGAATATGTTTTATGGGATCTACTTCTTTTGACCTAACTTTCATTTGCCTGACACTCATTTGCCTGAGACCAAATGACTGAAATTTCATTTGCCTGACACTTCATTTGCCTGACACTTCATTTGTCTGACAAGTATTACTAGCAAGAAAATGGAATATGCCCCCTTCCCCACTGCAGTGCAACCCTGGAGTTAGAATATATAGTTGGGGGGGGGGGGTGAAGCCCCCCACATACTTTTCTGTTACTAAGCAATATTACATCAAAAGTTAACAATATCATATGAAATGAAGTGGGGGGCTTTGCCCCCCACACTCCCCCATTGTGGGGGGCTGTGCCCCCCACACCCCCCTAACTATATATTCTAACTCCAGGGTCGCACTGCAGTGGGGAAGGGGGCATATTCCATTTTCTTGCTAATAATACTTGTCAGTCAAATGAAGTGTCAGGCAAATGAAGTGTCAGGCAAATTAAATTTCAATCAAATGGGGTCAGGAAAATGAGTGTCAGGCAAATGAAAGTTAGGTCAAAAGAAGTAGACCCGTTTTATGTCTTTAAACTATAGTTAACAACACACACACACCCCCGGCAAAACCAGATAATATACAGTTAATGTTGAAAGTGGTCTGTAATCCTGATCTCCTAACAGAGAGTGAAAAATGAGACCTGTATCTCTCTCTATTTAATGCAGTTCGTGTTGAATAGGACCTGTACCCCTCTTCCTAATGCAGTTAGTGATGAATGTGACCTGTACTCCCCCTCTAGGTAATGCAGTTAGTGTTGAATATGACCTGTGGCTGTACCCCTCAAGCTAATGCAGTTAGTGTTGAATATGACCTGTACTCCCCCTCTAACTAATGCAGTTAGTGTTGAATGTGACCTTTACTCCCCTAGCGAATGCAGTTAGTGTTGAACGTGACCTCTATATTTCACTACCTAATGCAGTATGTGTTGAATGTGACCTGCACTCCTCTAGTTAATGCAGTTATTGTTGAATTTGACCTGTACTCCCCATCTATATAATACAGTTAGTTTTTAATGTGTCCTGCATCCCCCTCTAACTAATGCAGTTAGTGTTAAATGTGTCCTGTACTCCTCTAGCTAATGCAGTTAGTGTTGAATGTGACTTGTACACCTCCTCTAACTAATGCAGTTAGTATTGAATGTGTCCTATACTCCTCAAGATAATACAGTTAGTGTTGAATGTGACCTGTACTTCCCCACTAGCTAATGCAGTTAGTGTTGCATGTGACCTGTACTCCCCCCCAGCTAATACAGTTAGTGTTGAATGTGACCTGTACTCCTCCAGTTAATGCACTTAGTGTTGAATGTGACCTGTACTCCCCCTTTAACCTAATGCAGTTAGTATTTAATGTGACTTGTAATCCTCTAGCTAATGCAGTTAATGTTGAATGTGACCTGTACTCCCCCTCTAACTAATACAGTTACTGTTGAATGTGACCTGTCCTCCTCTACCTAATGCAGTTAGCATTGAATGTGACCTGTACTCCTCTAGCTAATGCAGTTAGTTTTGAATGTAAACTGCACTCCCCTTCTACCTAACCCAGTTAGTCTTGAATGTGACCTGTGATCCCCTTCTACCTAATGCAGTTAGTGTTGAACGTGACCTGTACTCCCCCTCTAGCTAATGGAGCAAGTGTTGAATGAGACCTGAACTCCCCCTCTAGCTAATGCAGTTAGTGTTGAATGTGACCTGTACTCCCTCTCTTCCCAGTACAGTTAGTATTGTGTGACCTGTGCTTCTCTAGAGAGTGCAGCTAGTGTTGAATGTGACCTCTACTCCCCCTTTACCTAATGCAGTTAGCAGTGAATGGGACCTGTACTCCCCAATGCCTAATGCAGTTTGTGTTGAATGTGACCTGTACTCCCTCACTACCTAATGCAGTTTATGTTGAATGTAACCTGTAACCCCCCCAGCTAATTCACCTATTGTTTAATGTGACCTATACTCCTCTAGCAAATGTAGTTAGTGTTGAACATTACCTGTACACCTCCTCAAGCTAACGCACTTAGTGTTGAATGTGACATGTGCTCCATTAGCAAATGCAGTTACTGTTGAATGTGACCTGTACTCCCCACTAGCTAATGCAGTTAGTGTTGAACGTGGTCTGTATGTTCCCTCCACCTAATGCAGTTAGTGTTGAATGTGACCTGTACTCTAGCTAATGCAGTTAGTGTTGAATGTAACCTTTACTCCCCTTCTACCTTATGCAGTTAGTGTTGAATGAGAACTGTACTCCCCATCTACCTAATGCAGTTAGCATTGAATGTGATGTTAGCTAATGCAGTTAGTGTTGAATGTAAACTGTACTTCCCTTCTATCTAATGCAGAAAGTGCTGAATTTGACCTGTACTTCCCCTCGACCTAATGCAGTTAGCATTGAATGTGACCTGTACTCCTCTAGCTAATGTTGTGTTGATTGTAAGCTGGACTCCCCTTCTACCTAATGCAGTTAGTGTTGAATGTGACCTGTAATCCCATTCTACCTAATGCAGATAGTGTTGAATGTGACCTGTACTACCCTGTACCTTATGCAGTTAGTGTTCAATGCTCATAGGTTCATAGGTTCAAGGGCATTTATAAGCCTAGCCAGAATGTGTTGGCTTTCCCCTCTCTTTTAAATTAGTTTCCTGGGTCTCTGTCCAGCAGGGCCATTGAAGTGATCCCAGGGGTAAATTTATGATTTCCCATCCACTTGTCAAGATTTCTCTTGAAGAGAGTCAGTGAGGGGCTTTGCCTAACATAAATTGGGATTCTATTCCAGAGTGAGGGAAGAATCTATCCCTCCAGCTTGTCCTGTTTATTGTTGTGCTGAGGTTTAAATCCCTGGAGCTTGTGGCTCTAAGAGATTTGGTTTTCTTGAGATGGAGCATGTCCATTAATTCCGGGTTGGACATGGCCTTGTACGTCAGGCAGAGATCACCTCTGAGTAGGCGGTAAGCAGCCGAGTAGAGCTGGAGTTTCTTTAGTCAAGCTACATAGGGCACCTGTTTGAGGCCCACAATCCTCTTGGTGAGGTACTTCTGTGGTCTTTCCAGCTATTGCAGGTGTCGAGTAAGGTACATTCCAAATGGGGCATTGTACTCTATTATGGGCCTGATGAGTGATGAGTAGTTTTCACAGTCAATGTTTGGGTAGTTGAAATCAAGTCAATAACGAAAGATGCACGTGTTACCCTTGCACGGCTAGAAATGAAACATCCAAAAAACACAAAGCCAGCAAGAGGTGTAAAGTGCCAAATCGAATATAATTTATTTATAATTTATTAAACAAAAAACATGGGGGAATAATCCCCTAGAAAACACGTATCCAAACCGGTTTCGGCTAAAACAAAGCCTTCTTCAGTGGATAACAAACAATAAGAACAGTCAAACCCAGTATATATATATATATATATATATATATAACTGGAGTATCTTGTAAGAACCAATGAAAACAGATAATATATCATTCAAAATTGGTCAGTAAGACCACACGTGCATCTTTCGTTATTGACTGGATTTCTCTTATTTAGTTGCTGTGGACCATCGGTGGTTTGTGCTTGCCTTTTGTGGCTATATCAACTTTCTTGTTGCTAATTTCATTAGCAAGAGAACCATTCAACAGTCATTCATCCTTGGACTATGTTCGGGGACTGTTCTCTACTACTTCGGGAGTGGATATGGGCTTTTCATCAGTTGTTGTCTAGTCGAGCCTTTGTTTAATGCACACTGCTTCATTTCCGGGTTTTGTCGGTTAGTGGTGTCGCTGGCGTCTAGAGGTTTTCCTTTGCCTAAGCGAAGATTTGTGTTCTCTGTGCTGTTACAACTCTTACCAGCTGGAATAAAAGACGATATGCATTGGCGTTTACAGTTTCCTATGGCCTCGTTAGGACATGTCGCTTTATTCATTTGTGCTCCATCAACATTGGGACTAGACTTTTGGACATTGGGTTTTTGTTACATGGATTTTGCTATTCAGATTTATCGCATCTAGTTCGGATGATTAGGGAGGTTCCTTGGCTTTGGTTTATGGGATCATATTTTTGTTTGGATGGTCCGACATATAACCTACATATTTGTATTGTGTTTCAGGTACTGTTTTTTCATACTTGATACGTTTGTTTATCCATTATGATTATTGATGGTTATATTTGGTAGCTAAGTTTTCTTTAGACATTGGTCAGTGTGATATATGGAATCTTTTATTATACTGGACAAATGCATCAGGATTTATTATATATTATATCAAATGATTCATGCATTTATGACCTGTTGATATTAAGTAGTTTGTTTGTACATTATTTAGGAACATATGCATTTATTGTCAACATATATACAGTTTTAAACTGAATATAATTTGAGGGAACATATTGGGAACTGTTTTTGTTTTCTATCCACGAGTTGTTGTTGGTTTAGCATTGTTTTTTATATATATTTTGATTTTCTTTTCTAGAGATTTGCTCAATTGTTTACACACATCCCTGATTATTTATATATTTTTTTGCTGAGTGGCCATCTTTGCCTTTAAGACCAAATCTTTTACATGTATATTTTTTAATATATTTTTTATATGCACAGCGGCTATCACTGTTATGACAGCTATATAAGCAGAGACCCATGTGTTCACAGAATTGGGAATCATAAGGTCAATTTTGACTTCATATATTTTTACATATATTCTTTAGGTGGTTATATACATTCTTTATTTGGCTGGATTTCCATATTTCTGTACTGGAGGTTTATTTTTGAAGTTCAACCTTAATTATCAGAGACAGTGAGGATACAAATACGCAGTGGTGCGACTGGGACAGTTTTATTTATGTCGCTGGGGCTGCTTATGGTATTTGTTAACTTGTTTGATATCTACATCCTTAGGACAGGTACACAGTATGATGTTATATTGAATATCAGGACTGTTTATTGTACGACTGCCTTTTTAGTCTCCTTTTGAATGAACCTACTATTTGGATATCACTATTCACAGATTGCCATTCTGTGTTTCCTATGGTATATATATTTCTTTTTATTATTAGCTGTCTTGTCATTGATGGTTGGTTTGTGTTAATACATTTAATATATTTCATTACACTATATTTTGGATTTTTTGGTTTAAGATCTGGTCTTTTAGGGTCAAAGATGGCTTTATCACCACTAATTCAGGGGCTTTCATCAGATATGGATGACCTATCTGTTTTTTGTTTGGGGGCCCGAGGGTCGCAACAAACATCGGAGATTAGTTGTACCGATTTGGATATACAATGTGAAACGTTTTTTAGCCGATTAAACAAAAATATGAAAATTGTCCGGACCAATGTCTGGCATTTACGCCTTTTTAAGGCATACCAGCATAAAAATATTACCCCACGTGGACTAAGGGTTAAGGTGCAACCCTTGGTGTCTAATATTGATGACAAACTGACAGAGGATTGGGGCCACATTCAACAATTAGCATCTTCTAAATTTGTTGATGCTTTGGCTGATTTTTATGAACGTAAGGTACAGACAGGGTTTAAAGATCTGGAAACTATTTGTTTGGAGGCTAGTAAGTTTGAAACTTGTGATTCTTTCTCGTCACAAGTTAAAATGCTTGCTATGGATTTATCCAAGTTGGAACAGAGTTTAAAGGAAAGAAAGCTTAAAAAATTTTTCAGGGATGTAGGTGATTATGAGAGAGGAAAACCTTTTGATACATCTAAAAATGTTTCCTTTAGATTACCCAGTGAAAACAATAATAGCAATAAAAAGTTTTCGACTCCTAAAAGAAAAAGACCAAAATCTATACTAAAGAAAATTTTGGAGTCTTCCAGTTTGACTTCTGGGGAAGATACATCCTCTAATACAGAAGGTGAATATGAGGGGAACCATCCAGATGTTTCACCCAATGCCAAAAGAATAAATTTGTCCCACCCTCTGGGTTTAGATTCAGACGAGGGGGGCGGAAGCACAAAAAGAGACAAACCCAAACAGGGTCTGGAGGCCTTTTTGAAAATGATGACAGAACACTGATCAGTAATTCCAATGTTCATAACATCTCTTCAGTTGAACTTATGAGTACACAAATTATGATACTCAATAAAGGGTTAAACTTTGTTCCTGGTTTTTTTGTTTCTGAATACTTGTTAGCACAGGATGTGGCTAATTTTTGTCGATTGCTAAATTTGAAATTGTTCTATGATGACAGTAATTGTGGTCCATCTCAGGAATTCAAGTTTAAGAAATCTACCTTTAATCCACCTATGACACATTTGGTAGGTGTTTTTCAAAAGAATGTATTAAAGGATTTACATTGTTATCTTAGGGATTTTCCAGTATCATACAATAATTTGTCCATGGATGAAGTGCAGTGTCTGGATGAGCTTGTAAATGAAAAGAATTTGGTTATAACTCAAGCTGACAAAGGTGGGGCGGTTGTGGTTCAAGATAAGGTTTGTTATGATAAGGAGGCCATGAGACAATTGGGGGATAAAGAATATTATATGCACATGCCCTTGGATCCATCTCCTCACTTCCAACTGAAAATTGGTAATTTTTTGACTCAAGCAGTAGAGGAGGGTATTATCACACAGGCTGTAAAAAAACAACTCATGGTTTCATCTCCTAGGCAACAATATTTTTATTTGTTGCCCAAGATACACAAACATGCCACCAATCCACCAGGTCGACCCATTGTTTCTGGACATGGGTCCCTTACTGAACCATTGTCTGAATACCTTACCTATTATTTAAAACCACTGCTCTCATCCATTAGAGCAAGGATTCAAGATACCACTCAATTTTTGGACATTATTAGTGATACACAACTTGAATCCCATTGGTTATTATGTACTCTGGACATCACCTCTCTCTACACCAACATTCCTCACTGGGCAGGTCTGCAAGCTTTGGGCTATTGGTTGTCTAGATCTGGTCTTTATCAACCTGGATTTAATACCTTTTTGGTATGTTTGACAGAATATGTGCTGACTAGTAATCAAAACCAATGTTTTTGGCAATCCAAAGGTACAGCGATGGGTGCATCTTTCACACCCATCTATGCGGATCTTTTTATGGCATATATTGAGGAGATCATGATTTATGATCCCAATCATAACATCTACATGTGCGAGATGGACATCTGGCATTGCTATCTGGATGATTGTTGGTTGGTGTGGAAGGCTGATGAGAGTTATCTTAAAGAGTTTCTTGATTATCTTAATGATAATATATGGGGAATCGAATTTAAGATGACCTACCATAGATCCAGGATATTATTTCTGGATGTGGAGGTGAACAGGAATGAGGATGATACTTTGTCCACTACATTATTTAGAAATTTCCTGAATACAACTCTTTATTACATGCTACCAGCTTCCACCCACAACATATCATCCAGAACATACCTAAATCCCAATTTTTGAGAGCTAGAAGGATTTGTTCCAGCCAACAGTCCTATGTAACTATTCGGGATGACCTTGCCCGCAGATTTATTGAGAGAGGTTATCGCCCAGGTACAGTCAATTTGGCCAAACATTGGGCTTCAAATTTAAACAGGCAAGATTTACTATGTTATAAAGACAAGAATAAGGATGTTGTTCGACAGCCTTTACGGCTGGTTACTACTTATGGACGAAATTCCAGGGGCTTTATGAATATTGTAAATAGACATTGGAATATTCTGATGGCAGATGAAAAACTTCACCCCTTTCTTAGAGACAGATGTTCTTTTTCATTTAGAAGGGGACGTACATTAGGTTCTATGTTAAGTCATTATAAGAGACCTTCTTCTGACCCCATAGGTTCCATTCAATTATCTCTCAAAGGGGGACCAGTTTTGGGATGTATTCCCTGTGGTCACTGTTTATATTGTGCACGGGTTTTACATACCCGGGAATTTAGCAGTAAAAATACTTCTGAGATTTTTTATATTAAATTTTGGGCTAATTGCAGTACTGAGTGGGTCATCTATTTGGTGACCTGCACTTGTTCTGCTTTCTATGTGGGGCAGACTTCCAGGGCTTTTCGTTTTAGAATTGGTGAACACTTAAGTGACATCAGGAACAAACGCCATAATAATGCTTTATATAGACATGGTTTAAAACATACATCAGCTGCTTTTAAGTTTGTCATTATTGATTGCATTAAGGGTACATGTAGAGATATACACAATTGGCATGAAATACTAAACTTCAAGGAAAGGAAATGGATAGTTAAACTTGGAGCTCTGTTTGCACCTGGTCTTAATGACCAATTTTGAATTATATATTATCTGTTTTCATTGGTTCTTACAAGATACTCCAGTTATATATATATATATATATACTGGGTTTGACTGTTCTTATTGTTTTTTATCCACTGAAGAAGGCTTTGTTTTAGCCGAAACCGGCTGGATACATGTTTTCTAGGGGATTATTCCCCCATGATTTTTGTTTAATAAATTATAAATAAATTATATTCGATTTGGCACTTTCCACCTCTTGCTGGCTTTGTGTTTTTTGGTAGTTGAAATCACCCAATATCATGGTGTTTAGTAGGACCTTCATATTTTCCAATGTTCTCAGGAATGCTGAGTGGGGGTCCTGAAACAAGGTGGATGATCTGTAGCAAGCTACAATCTGAAAAGCAGCTTTGCCCACTGTTAGTTGCACATGGATGGTCCCCGAGGCCTCGTGTTGTGCCACTAACCTGGAGGTGTGGGTATCCTTTATGAAAATGGATACAACCCCCTCCTTTTGTATTTTGGTCCGGGTTCTGGGTCCAAAAGGTATGGTAGGAGATTTAGCCTGGTAGTGCTGGGGTGCTCTCTGGAGCCTTGAACCAGGTTTCTGTTACTGCACATATATAAATTTTCTCCATGCTGAGGAGTGCCTCAAGTGCTTGCATTTTGAGGTTCAGACTTCTGGCATTGAGTAGCATTACCCTCAGTTTTTGGTTACTTGTGTTGTTTATGGACGTGGGTTTGTCTTTTGAGCCTTGCCTAAAAATTTCACTATGGGGGTGGCAAGAGCCTTGGCCAGTATTCAAAAGCCTAAGGGCAACAGGTGCAAGCCGTCTCTTGCAAAGCAGCGTGGCTTGTCGAGCATGTCATCCCAGGCTGACAGACACTGGATCCCCTTTGAATGACACCAGTAGCTTAGCCAATTGTTAAAACTGATCATTTTATCTTTATACTGTGGCATCATTCTTGGTGAGGGCAAGATGCTACTCAGGGTCAGGGTCATACCAGCCTGGGCTACATGATCAGAGAGCTCCTCTATGTCTCTTTTCATGTAGTCCAAGGAGGTACATCTCAGGTCATTCACACCAACATGGACAATGACAGAGTCACATTTGTACTTGTTTTGGAGTAACCTGAGTGCTTGTGTTATGTGGCGGATCCTGGCACCCGACAGGCAACTTACAGCAGCCTTCTCCTTGTTCAGTCTAGTGAGTGGGATGTCAGTGTGCCTGACAATAAAGTTATCTATTACTAGTGCATTGGGTGTGTTATTTAGCCTAAAGGGCTGTGATTGCATGGCACACTGACTTTGTGAAGTATGTGATACGTGGTTGTTGTTAGAGGGTGGAGGTTGCTTGGATGTCTGCTTTAGAGGTCTCTGCTGCTTTGGCAGATTTTTATTTAGAGCCTCCAAGTATGTTTTTGTGTATTTATTTGTGTTGTTTGCTGGTGCAGATATAACTGGTCTGTGTGAGACTGGTAGTGTGGTGCAAGTTTTTCCCTTCTCCTCCTCCTGACTGACTGTTCCAGTCTTGGGTTGTGAGAGCTTGGCCTCCAGTTTGGCTGTATAGATGCATCTCTCACATACATTTGTGTTTGTTGGAAAGAGGAGAGGGTTGCCTGTGTACATGAGGCAATTGTAACATTGCCTCAAGATGCCCAGATTCACCAGCTAGACTGGAGAGTACACCTGAAACTGCCCTTTGGACATGCCTGTATGGATAAATTAACTGTTTTACTGATTGTCCAGTAGGGACAAATAGGGAGCCTTGTACTACTGTATAGTAAAGGGGGGTGTAGTGTTAGTGTTTATTAGTGCTTACTGAGAGCTTAGAGCAAGTGCTGAATTGTAAAAGGAATGTTAGAGTGCTTAAGTTGAGAGTTTGACTAGTTCCAAGGGAAAAATTGAAGACCAGACTTCGTGGAGCCTGGAATACTTTAACCCTAGCTAACCGGCCTTGTGCAGTGTGCAAAACTGCGCAAATGCGGGTTTTAAAGTAGGGAGCTGAAAGAGATAGAAATTAGCCCAAAACTGCCAATAAACTACTAGTTGCTGGGCTGAGACCAACTTCCTTCTATCCAAGTAAGGATATGGGCAAAACAGGAACTTGTACCACAGCCCTGAATTCAGCAGAACCTGAAAATTGGACTAGACTAGCTTAGAAAAGGTGGGAAACAATATTTGTTTTGTTTTTTTTTTCTTTTTTTCAAAAAAATACAGTAAACTTACACTAAAAACACTTTAAATGCTCAGAACAGGCTAGAACACTTGAGTGTGTAGCCTACAACAGTTAAACAGATGATTACAACACAAACAAATGACTAAAACGACTTTAAATGCAGTTAGTGTTGAATATAGGTTCATAGGTTCATAGGTTCATACTAGGCTATCTGCCCAAGGGCATTTATAAGCCTAGCCCATAGTTATGTGGCTTTCGCCACCCCTTTAGTTTGAATAAAAACTATGCCTATCATTTTGCTGTGCCTCTGTCAAGCAGTGACACTGAAGTAATCCCTGGGGTATATCTGCAATCTCCCATCCATTGGTCAAGATTCCTCTTGAACAAGGCCAGAGAGGTGCTCTGCCTCACATGTACCGGGATTTTGTTCCACAGCATAGGGAGTCTCTGGGTGATGAATCTGTCTCTCCAGCACGTTCTATTTATAACCGTGTCAAGGTTTAAGTCTCCCGCCCTTGTGGTTCTGAGGGATCTAGATTTTTTGAGGTGAAGCATATTCATCAAATCTGGGTTTGACATGGCCTTATATGCCAGGCACAGGTCACCTCTGAGCAAGCGGTATGAGACTGAATAGAGCTGGAGTTCTTTCAGTCGGGCAGCATAAGACATATTTTTGAGACCCTTTATCCTTTTGGTGAGGAACTTTTGGGGCCTTTCAAGCTGCAGCATGTGTCTGGTCAGATACATTCCGAACGGGGCATTGTACTCAATCATAGGTCTAATGAGTGATGAGTACAGGGGGACGATGACCTCCCTTGATCTAGATGTGAATCCCTTCATGATCAGGTGGGCGATATAGAAGGTTTTCCTAACTACTTTAGCAACATGAGTGTCAAGCGAAGGCTACTGTCAACCTGGGTCCCCAGATCCCTGATGACTTTTTCTGTGCTCAGTGGATTGCCACCTATATGGTAGCTAGGGGTAACCTTGTTTTTCCCGAAGGGTATGACTATGCATTTTTGGCGTTTAACTTCAGGCCATGGCTCTGGCACCAGTTATCTGTTTCTGTGAGGCCCTTCTGGAGGATATCTGTGTCAGATGTGTTTTCGACTATGCCCAGTTTGCAGTCATCTGCAAACTTTGTCAGCCATAACCCTCCTGTGTTTGCTTGTACTTCAGAAAAGTAGATGCCGAACAAGAGTGGACCCAGGACTGAGCCCTGTGGGACACCACTTGTGACAGGCTTTGAGTCTGACATGGCTCCAGCAACTCTGACCCTGTGGGTTCTGTCACTTAGCCAGTTTGCAACCCATCTTGTGATGTATGGGTTTACATTCAAGCTGATGAGTTTTTCGATGATACCTGAGTGGGGTATTGTGTTGAAGGCCTTTGCCAGGTCGAGGTAGGCTGTATGGACTGCCTTTCCCTCATCAATGGCCTTGGTGACTGTCTCGAAAAAGTCAACCAAGTTTAAGAGGCAGGATCTGCCTTTGACAAAGCCAAACTGGGTTGGATCCAAAGTCTGCAAGTTCCTATGTCTTTATTTATGAGTTCCATTATGATCCTCTCCATGGCTTTACAGATAAGGCTTGTCAAGCTAATGGGGCGGTAATTTCCAGGGTCTGTGGAGGCACCGCCCTTATGAAGTGGGACCACAGTGCCAGTACGCCACTCCTTGGAGTGCATCCTGAGGTGAGGCTAAGATTAAACAGCTGTCCTAACTGTGGGTTTAATTCCTCGTTGAGTTCGTGAAGCACACAGCCGGGGACACCATCCGGTCCCATGGATGCTGTGTTTTTTGCCTTAGTGAGGGCAGTTCTCACCTGGGCGTTGGAGATGTTTGGGGGGCTACAATCCTCTGGAATAGATATCTCTCCTTTTGGGGGGAAGGGGGGGGAGAAGTTTGCACTGAACCTGTCAGCCAGTATGTTGGCAATGTGTGTAGGTTGAGTAAATGTCACATCATTTTGAACTAATTCTGAGCATATCTGGGAGTTTCCTCCTAGGTTTCTAACATAGCTAAAGAAGGCCTTATGATTCTCTTTAGAGTCCTTGGCGATTTTTCTCTCAAAATTTGCCTTGGATGATTTTATGAGAGCTCTTAGTTTTTTACTTATAATGATCAAAGGTGTCTTACCTTTCAAGGATTTTGCTCTATCTTGTAGTAGCTTCCTCCTTTTGTTGTAGAGCTTGTTTATGGCTGGGGTCCACCAGACTGGACGCTTGCCTTTGGTACAGAGAGTCTTAGTTTTGTTTGGGATTGCCTGATCCATGCAGTCCTGTAGGTGCTGGTAGAAGGCATTTGTAAGTGATTCAGCGGTTTGAGTAATGTTTACCACTGGCTCAGGGGCCTTAAAGGAGACCACACTAGTTTTTAGAAGTGTGAAATCGGCTTTTGAGAAGTTTTTCACTGTGGTCTTTTTTGTTTCAGGTGGGGGCGAATGAGGACCTCCAGCGAGATTAGTTTATGATCTGATCTCACCAGTGAGGGGTATACTTCCGGTGTTGAACATTTTGATCCCATGTTCGTGATGATGAGATCAAGTATGTTTTCTCCTCTTGTGGGGATGGTGACTAGTTGTTCCATGGCATTTGAGTTTATGAACTCCAGGAATCTTTGGGTTAGAGTGTTCGGCCTAAATATGACCTTTACTTCCACTCTACCTAATGTAGCTAGTGTAAATGTGGCCTGTACTCCCCCTCTACCTATTATTATTTATTTTTATTTATTTTATTTTACATTTGTTAACCGGGATGGTCCGACTAGATACATGTCCTTTTTCAGCGGAGGCCCAGGGAGAAAAGCTCCAACAGAGTTACATTGATAATTAGGTACAGTAAATGAGCTGTAAGAACTTAACAAAAACATAGGCTATTTACATACAAGTACAAGACTGCCATTACTATTTCTGGGATTACTACAAATGTAACATTAATAACATATTAGCAAGGACAGTAGGCAGTATAATGACATAGAGTTAGACAGGATACATATTTCTTTATCACAGTATACAAAGTACTTATCATCTTAGCTAGTTGTTTATGTTTTAGTTAATGGCACAGAGCTAGTCTGGGTTTGAGCAAGGACATAGCCAGTGTGACTTGAAGTGGAGTTTTAGACTATTTTTGAATTGACTTAGAGAAGTTGCAAGCGTGATGTTATTTGGGAGAGAGTTCCATATTTTACCAGTGGTGTTGGCAAATAGCACGTCACCACCTAGGTTGAGAGATTTAGTTGTTTGGACAAGGAGTCTGTTTGCTGAGCGAATGCAGTTAGTGTTGAATGTGACTTGTACTCCACCTCTTCTTAATGCAGTTAGTGTTCAGTGTGACCTGTGCTCCTCTGGCGAATGCAGTTACTGTTGAATGTGACCTGTACTCGCCGACTAGCTAATGCAGTTACTGTTGAATGTGGTCTGTATGTTCCCTCCACCTAATGCAGTTAGTGTTGAATGTGACCTGCACTCTAGCTAATGCAGTTAGTGTTGAATGTGACTTGTACTACCCTGTACCCAATGCAGTTAGTGTTCAATGTGACCAGTACTTCCAGTCTACCTAATGCAGCTAGTGTAAATGTGACCTGTACTCTCTCTCCAGTGAATGCAGTTAGAGGTAAATGTGATCTGTACTCCCCCCTCTAGCTAATGCAGTTAGTGTTGAATGTAACCTGTACTCCCCCCTTCTACCTAATGCAGTTACTCTTGAATGTGACTTATACTCCCCCTCTAGCTAATGCAGTTAGTGTAGAATGTGACCTCTACTCCCCCTCTTCCTAACGCAGTTAGCATTGAATGTGACCTGTACTACTCGGGCTAATGCAGTTAGTGTTGAATGTGTCCTATTCTCCCCCTCTAACTAACATACTTAGTGGTGAATGTGTCCTGTACTCATCTAGATAATGCAGTTAGTGTTGAATGTGACCTGTACTCACCCACTGGCTAATGCAGTTAGTGTTGAATGTGATCTGTAATTTTCCTCTACCTAATGCAGTTACTGTTGAATGTGACCTGTACTGCCCCAATACCTAATGCAGTTACTGTTCAATGTGACCTGTACTCCCCCTCTACCTAATGCAGTTAGTGTCGAATGTGGCCTGTACTCCTGTAGCGAGTGCAGCTTGTGTTGAATAGGACGAGTACTCCCCATTACCTAATGCAGTTTGTTTTGAATGTGACCTGTATCCCTCCAGCTGATTCACTTATTGTTTAATGTGACCTGTACTCCTCTAGCAAATATAGTTAGTATTGAACGTGAGCTGTACTGCTCTTCAAGCTAATGCAATTAGTATTGAATGGGACCTATACACCTTCTCTGCCTAATGCAGTTAGTGTTGAATGTGACTTGTGCTCCTCTAGCAAATGCCATTACTGTTGAATGTGACCTGTACTTCCCACTAGCTAATGAAGTCAGTGTTGAATATGATCTGTTTGTTCCCACCACCTAATGCAGTTAGTGCTGAATTTGACCTGCACTCTAGCTAATGCAGTTAGTGTTGAATGTAACCTGTACACCCGTTCTACCTAATGCAATTAGTGTTGAATGTGACCTGTAATTCTCTGTCTAATGCAGTTAGTGTAGAATGTAACCTGCACACCACTTTTAACTAAAGTAGTTAGTGTTGAATGAGAACTGTACTCTCCTTCTACCTAATGCAGTTAGCGTTGAATGTGACCTGTAATTCTCTAGCTAATGTAGTTAGTGTAGAATGTATCCTGCCCAACACTTTTAACTAATGCAGTTAGTGTTGAATGAGAACTGTACTCTCCTTCTACCTAATGCAGTTAGCGTTGAATGTGACTTGTAATTCTCTAGCTAATGTAGTTAGTGTAGAATGTATCCTGCCCAACACTTTTAACTAATGCAGTTAGTGTTGAATGAGAACTGTACTCCCCTTCTACCTAATGCAGTTAGTATTGAATATGACCTGTAATCCCCTTCTACATAATGCAGTTAGTGTTCTATGTGACCTATACTTCCACTATAAGTAATGCAGCTAGTGCGAATGTGACCTGTACTCCCAATCCAGCTAATGCAGTTAGAGGTAAATGTGACCTGTCCTCACCCTCTAGCTAATGCAGTTAGTGTTGAATGTGACCTGTACTCACCCTCTAGCTAATGTAGTTAGTGTTGAATGTGACCTGTGCTCCCCCTCGACCTGACACAGTTAGTGTTGAATGTGACTTGCGCTCCCCCAATACCTAATGCAGCTAGTGTCAATGTGACATGTACTCCCCCTCCAGCTAATAAAGTTAGAGGTAAATGTGACCTGTCCTCCCCCTCTAGCAAGTCCATTTAGTGTTGAATGTGACCTGTACTCCCCCTCTACCTAATGCAGTAAGCGTTGAATGTGACCTTTACTCCCCCTTTAGATAATGCAGTTAGTGTTGAATGTGACCTGTAATCCTCTACCTAAAGCAGTTAGTGTTGAATGTGACCTGTACTCCCCCTCTGCCTAACGCAGTTAGTGTTGAATGTGACCTGTACTCATCTAGCGAATGCAGTTAGTGTTGACTGTGACCTGTATTCCTCTAGCTAATCCATTTAGTGTTGAATGTAACCTGTACTATCCTTCTACCTAGTGCAGTTAGTGTTGAACATGACCTGTACTTATCTAGCAAAAGCAGTTAGGGTTGATTGGCACCTGTACTCCCCCAGTACCTAATGCAGTTATTGTTGAATATGACCTGTACTCTTCTAGCGAATGCAGTTAGTGTTGATTGTTACCTGTACTCCCCCTCAACCTAATGCAGTTAGCATTGAATGTGACCTGTGCTCCTCTAGCTAATACAGTTAGTGCTGAATGTAACACCCCTTCTAACTAATGCAGTTAATGTTGAATGTGACCTCTACTCCTCTAGAGAGTGCAGCTAGTGTTGAATGTGACCTGTACTCCTCCTTTATCTAATGTAGTTAGCGTTGAATTTGACCTGTACTCCTCTAGATAATGCAGTTAGTATTGAATGTAACCTTTACTCCCCTTCTACCTAGTGCAGATAGTGCTGAATTTAACCTGGACTCCCCCTTGACGTAATGCAGTTATCAGTGAATGTGACCTGTACTCCTCTAGTTAATGCCCTTAGTGTATGTAACCTGTACTCCCCTTCAACCTAATGCAGATAGTGTTGAATATGACCTGTACTCCCCTCCACCTAATGCAGTTAGTGTACAATGTGACCACTACTTCCACTCTATCTAATGTAGTTAACATTGAATGTGACCTGTACTCCCCCTCTAGCTAATGCAGGTCATGCTTAATGTGATCTGTGCTCCTGCTTTATCTAATGCAGTTAGTGTAAGATATGACCTGTATTCCCCCCTCTACATAATGCACTTAAAGTTGAATGTGACTTGTACTCCCCCTCTACCTAACGCAGTTAGTGTTGAACGTGACTTGCACTTCTATAGCTAAAGCAATTAGTGTTGACTGGGACCTGTACTCCCCCAATACCTAATGCAGTTACTGTTGAATGTGACCTGTACTCCTCTATCGAGTGCAGTTAGTGTTGAATGTGACCTGTACTCCCCCTCTAGCTAATGCAGTTAGTGTTGAATGTGACCTGTACTCCCACTCTAGCTAATGCAGTTAGTGTTGAATGAGACCTGTACTCCCACTCTAGCTAATGCAGTTAGTGTTGAATGTGACCTGTACTCCCACTCTAGCTAATGCAGTCAGTGTTGAATGTGACTTGTATTCCCCATATAGGTAAAGCAGTTAGTGTTGAATGTGAACTGTACTCCCACTCTAGCTAATGCAGTTAGTGTTGAATGTGACTTGTACTCCCACTCTAGCTAATGCAGTCAGTGTTGAATGTGACTTGTATTCCCCATATAGGTAAAGCAGTTAGTGTTGAATGTGAACTGTACTCCCCCTCTACCTAATGCGGTTAGTGTTGAACGTGACCTGTACTTCCCCTCGACCTAATCCAGTTAGCATTGATGGTGGCCTGTACTCCTCTAACTAATGCAGTTAGTGTTGAATGTAACTTGTACTCCCCTTTTCCCTAATGCAGTTACTGTTAAATGTCACCTGTACTCTTCTAGCTAATGCAGATAGTGCTGAATTTGACCTATACTCACCCTCGACATAATGCAGTTAGCATTGAATGTGACCTATACTCCCCTAGATAATGCAGTTAGTTTTGAATGTAACCTAACCTGGGTCATTTCCTGTCTTTTCCAGCCCTCTGCTATAAAGCACGCTTTGGCGGGCTTTTCTGGCTATAGAGAACTCAGCACAGCTCCTCGTGGTGTCCAGCAGAGTTCCTAGAGCAGCAGAGACCAGAAAAGACAAACTTTCCAGATTCTAAGTATTTTTTTCTGCATTTTCGACTTTTTAAGCCTTTCGACTACTATTTCTGCCTGTTTTATTCTGTTATTACCTGTTTTTACTGTCTTTAATAGCTTGAATTGTTTGTTGCACTTGCTTGTTTAAGTTTTGCTTAAAAGTTAAACAACAGGCTAATACACTCAAGTGTACTAGCTTTTGATAGCAATTAGTCGAAAAACACAGCATTTATTGTATTTTCTGCCTATCTGAAAAAAAAAAACTTGAAAAAACAAAAAAAAATACTCTTGTTTTCCATACTTTCCTAATAGTTTGTTCCAGTGATCAGATTTTGCTGATCCCTGGGCTTTGTCTTGGTTCCTGTGTTTCTCCATTTTCCTTGTTTGGTCAAGGGGAAGTTTCTTTACTCACCAGTGAAGGTGGGGAAGTACTGAGCTGCCTGTTTGTCCTCAGAGGAGTGGTTTAAAGCAGTAACTTGTAGTTTATTGGCCATTTTGGGTCATTTCCTGTCTTTTCCAGCCCCCTGCTATAAAGCACGCTTTGGCGGGCTTTAGCCGAGTTGCTACAGGAGCACACAAGAGCAGCGGCGGTTAATCAAGGTTAAACTATTCGGGCTGCCTGAAGTCCACTCTTCAAATTTTCCCTTAAAACAGCCTTCCTTGAACTGTACTGCTGATCAAACCAGCGTATTCTATATCTAGAAAGTTCAGCTCTACTTGATTCTTAAGTAGACTATTCTTTATCTGTAAAGACTAGCACTTGCTCCTAAAGTATTTTTTTACTTTGATATAGCACTTTTATTATACATAGTACCCCACTTGCCAAAACCCCTTTTCGATCACCCACATCCCCCGGAGTCTTTTCAAAGTCCTTGTCTATTCCTTCTAGCATGTCGAGGGATCAGTTGCTAGTGTCCTCCTGCTCAGCTGGTGAATCTGGGAATATTGAGGCAATGTTACAATTGCCTCATGTACACGGACAACCCTCTCCTTCTTCCACAAAACACAAATACATGCGAGAGATGCAACTATATAGCCAAACTGGAGGCTGAGCTCTCTCAACACAGGCCTGGCAAGACCAGACAAGAGGAGAAGGTAACCTCACACACCACAAACCCAGTCTCACATAGTACTATCAATACTTCAAATCATACACATAAATACACAAAGACATACTCAGAGGCTCTGATCAAAAATCTACCAAAATAGCAGAGGCCACCAAAGCAGACACCCAAACAACTGCCACCTCAGGACACAACACATTCAACACATAGACCACATAGTCAGTGTGCCAAACAGTCACAGCCCTTAAGGCCAAACACAATGCCAGACACACTCGTCATTGGTGACTCCATAGTCAGACACACTGACGTCCCGCTCACCAGATTGAGTAAGGAGAAGGTCACAGTAAGCTGCCTGTCGGGCGCTAGAATCCGCCACATAACGCAAGCACTCAGGTCTCTCAACTGCAGGTACAAGTACGACTCTGTCATTGTCCACGCTGGTGTGAACGACCTGAGATGTACCTCCTTGGACTACATGAAAAGAGACATAGAGGAGCTCTCTGATTATGTAGCCCAGGCAGGTATGACCCTGACCTTGAGCAGTATCCTACCTTCACCAAGAATGATGCCACAATACAGAGACAAGATGATCAGCTTTAATAATTGGCTTAAACTCTGGTGTCATTCAAAGGGGATCCAATGTCTGTCTGCCTGGGATGACATGCTGGACAAGCCATGCTGCTTCGCAAGGGACGGCTTGCACCTGTCACCCCTGGGCTTCCGGATATTGGCAAAGGCTCTTGCCACCCCCATAGTGCCTATTTTAGGCAAGGCTCAAATTCTAAACCTACCACCCTAGTACACAAAAAAGGAAAAAAACTAAGGGTAATGCTGCTCAATGCCAGAAGTCTCAACCTCAAGATGCACGCACTCGAGGCCCTTCTCAGTATGGAGAACATCGATGTCTGTACTGTGACTGAAACCTGGTTCAAGGCTCCAGAGAGCACCCCAGCACTACCAGGTTTTACCTCATATCATGCGTTCCTGCCCCAAAATCCGGACAACACCAAGAAAGGAGGGGGGGTGTCTATATTCATCAAGAACACCCACACCTCAAGGTTGGTGGCAACGCACGATGCATCGGAGACCATCCAGGTGCAATTAACCATAGGCAAGACTGCTCTGCAATTTGTAGCATGTTACAGGCCACCCTCTCAATCTCAGGAACCTCACATAGCTTTCCTGAAAACACTGGAGGGGATAAATGTATCTCCAAACACCATCATACTACGTGACTTCAACTACCCAAATATAGACTGGGATCACTACTCAAGCCCCAACACTCTAGCCCTAAGGTTCCTAGAGTTCATAAACTCAAATGCCATGGAACAACTAGTCACCATCCCCACAAGAGGAGAAAACATACTAGATCTCATCATCATGAACATGGGGTCACAATGTTCAACACCGAAGTATACCCTCGCTGGTGAGATCAGACCATAAACTAATCTCACTGGAAGTCCACATCCCCCCCCCCACCCGAGATAAAAAAGACCACAGTGAAGAACTTCTCAAAAGCCGACTTCACACTTCTAAAGACTGGTGTGGTCTCCTTTAAGGCCCCCGAGCCTGCGGAAACCATTACTCAAGCCGCTGAATCACTTACTAATGCCTTCTACCAGCACCTACAGGACTGCATGGATCAGGCAATCCCAAACAAAACAAAGACACTTTGTACCAAAGGCAAGCGTCCAGTCTGGTGGACCCCAGCCATAAACAAACTCTACAACAAAAGGAGGAAGCTACTACAAGATAGAGCTAAATTCTTAAAAGGGAAAACACCTTTGATCATTATAAGTAAAAAACTAAGAGCTCTCATAAAATCATCCAAGGCAAATTTTGAGAGAAAAGTCGCTAAGGACTCAAAAGACAATCATAAGGCCTTCTTTAGCTATGTTAGAAACCTGGGAGGAAACTCCCAGATATGCTCAGAATTAGTTCAAAATGATGTAAAATTACTGAACCTACAGACATTGCCAACATACTGGCTGACAGGTTCAGTGCAAACTCCCAAAGGTGAGATATCTATACCAGAGGATTGTAACCCCCAAACATCTCAAACGCTCAGGTGAGAACTGCTCTCTCCAAGGCAAAAAACACAGCATCCATGGGACCAGATGGTGTCCCCGGATGTGTGCTCCACGAACTCAATGAGGAATTAAACCCACAGTTAGGGCAGCTGTTTAATCTTAGCCTCACCTCAGGATACGTGCCTAAGGAGTGGCGTATGGCAACTGTTGTCCCACTTCACAAAGGCAGTGCCTCCACTGACCCTGGAAATTACCGTCCCATCAGCTTGACAAGCCTGATCTGCAAAGCTATGGAGAGGATCATAATGGAACTCATAAATAAAGACATAGGGGACTTGCAGACTTTGGATTTGACCCAGTTTGGCTTTGTCAAAGGCAGATCATGCCTTTTAAACTTGGTTGATTTTTTCGAAACAGTCACCAAGGCCATTGACGACGGAAAGGCAGTCCACACAGCCTACCTTGACCTGGCAAAGGCTTTCGACACAATACCACACTCAGGTATCATTGAAAAACTCACCAGCTTAAATGTAAACCCATACGTTACAAGATGGGTTGCAAACTGGCTAAGTGACAGAACCCACAGGGTCAGAGTTGCTGGCGCCATGTCAGACTCAAAGCCTGTCACAAGTGGTGTCCCACAGGGCTCTGTCCTGGGCCCGCTCCTGTTCGGCATCTACTTTTCTGAAGTACAAGCAAACACAGGAGGATTATGGCTGACAAAATTTGCAGATGACTGCAAACTGGGCGCCATAGTTGAGAACGCATCTGACACAGATATCCTTCAGAAGGGTCTTATAGAAACAGATAACTGGTGCCAGAGCCATGGCCTGAAGTTAAACGCCAAAAAATGCATAGTCATACCCTTTGGGAAAAACAAGGTTACCCCTAGCTACCATATAGGCGGCAACCCACTGAACTCAGAAGAGGTTATCAGGGATCTGGGGACCCAGGTTGACAGTAACCTTTCGTTTGACACTCACGTTGCCAAAGTAGTTAGGAAGACCTTCTACATTGCCCACCTGATCATGAAGGGATTCACATCTAGATCAAGGGAAGTCATCGTCCCCCTGTACTCATCACTCATCAGACCAATGATTGAGTACAATGCCCCATTCGGAATGTATCTGACACGACACCTGCAGCAACTGGAAAGGCCCCAAAAATTCCTCACCAAAAGGATAAAAGGTCTCAAAAATATGTCCTATGCTGCCCGACTGAAGGAACTCCAGCTCTATTCAGTCGCTTACCGTCTGCTCATAGGTGACCTGTGCCTGACATACAAGGCCATGTCCAACCCAGAATTGATGAACATGCTTCACCTCAAAAAATCTAGATCCCTCAGAACTACAAGGGCGGGAGATTTAAACCTTGACACGGTTATTAATAGGACGTGCTGGAGGGACAGATTCATCACCCAGAGACTCCCTATGCTGTGGAACAAAATCCCGGTACATGTAAGGCAGAGCACCTCACTGGCGTTGTTCAAGAGAAATCTTGACCAATGGATGGGAGATCGCAAATATACCCCAGGGATTATCTCAGTGTCACTGCTTGACAGAGGCACAGCAAAATAATGGGCATAGTATCCTCCAAACTAAAGGGGTGGCGAAAGCCACAAAACTCTGGGCTAGGCTTATAAATGCCCTTGGGCAGATAGCCTAGTATGAACCTATGAACCTATGAACCTATGAACCTGTACTCCCCCTTGGCCTAAAGCAGCTAGCATTGAAGGTGACCTGTACTCCTCTAGGTAATGCAGCTTGTGTTGAATGTAATCTGTACTCCCCTTCCACCTAATGTAGTAAGTGTTGAATGTAACCTGTTCTCCCCTTCTGTCTAAAGCAGTTAGTGTTAAATGTGACCTGTACCCCTCTAGTTAATGCACTTAGTGTTGAATGTGACCAGTGCTCCCCCTGTAGCCAATGCAGTTAGTGCTGAATGTGACCTGTACTCCTCTAGTTAATGCACTTAGTGTTGTATTTGACCTGTGCTCCCACTCTACCTAATGCAGTTACTGTTGAATGTGACCTGTACTCCGCTAGTTAACACAGATAGTGGTAAATGTGACCTATACTCTCCCTCGACCTAAAGCAGTTAACATTGAATGTGACCTGTACTCCTCTAGCAAATGCAGTTAGTTTTGAATATAACCGGTACTCCCCTTCGAACTAATGCAGTTTGTGTTGAATGTGACCTGTAATCCCCTTCTACCTAATGCAGTTAGTGCTGAATGTGACCTGTACTCCCCTAAAACCTAATGCAGTTACCTTTCAATGTGACCTGTACTACCCCTCTACTTAATACAGTTAGTGTTGAATTTGACCTTTACTCATCTATTGAGTGCAGCTAGTGTTGAATGTGGTCTGTACCTCATGCAGTCATTGTTGAATGTGACCTGTGCTCCTCTCACTAAAGCAGCTTGTGTTGATTTTGACCTGAACCCCCTTCTACCTAATGCAGTTTGTGTAGAATGCAACCTGTACTCCCCCACTACCTAATGCAGTTTGTGTTTAAAGTCACCTGTAACCCTCCAGCTAATTCACTTAGTGCTGAATGTGACCTGTACTCCTCTGGCAAATGTAGTTAGTGTTGAATGTGACCTGCACTCCTCCTCAAGCTAATACAGTTAGTGTTGAATGGGACCTATACTCCTCCTCTGCCTAATGCAGTTAGTGTTGAATGTGACCTGTACTCTAGCTAATGCAGTTGGTGTTGAATGTAACCTTTACTCCCCATCTACCTAATGCAGTTAGTGTTGAATGAGAACTGTACTCCCCATCTCCTTAATGCAGTTAGTGTCGAATGTGACCTGTACTCCACTAGCTATGGCAGTCAGTGTTGAATGTAACCTGTACTACCCTTCTATCTAGTGCAGATAGTGCTGAATTTGACCTGCACTCCCATTCGACCAAATGCGGTTAGCATTGAATGTGACCTGTACTCCTTTATCTCATGCAGTTAGTGTTGAATGTAACCTGTACCCCCAACTACCTCATGCAGTTAGTGTTGAATATGACCTGTAATCTCCTTCTACCTAATGCATATAGTGTTGAATGTGACCTGTACTCCCCTCCACCTAATGCAGTTAGTGTTAAATGTTACTTGTACTCCCCTCTACCTAATGCAGTAAGCATTGAATGTGACTTGTCCTACCCTCTAGCTAATGCAGCTTGTGCTTAATGCGACCTGTGCTCCCCCTCTAACTAATGCAGTAGTGTTGAATGTGTCCTGTACTCCCCCTCTAACTATCGCACTTAGTAGTGAATGTGTCCTGTACTCCTCTAGATAATGCAGTTAGTGTTGAATGTGACCTGTACTCCCCCACTGGCTAATGCAGTTAGTGTTGAATGTGATCTGTAATTTCCCTCTACTTAATGCAGTTCCTGTGTAATGTGACCTGTACTCCTCTAGCTAATGCAGATAGTATTGAATGTGACCTGTACTCCCCCTCTACCTAATGCAGTTAGCATTGAATGTGACCTGTACTCTTCTAGCTAATGCAGTTAGTTTTGAATATAACCTTCACTCCCTTCTAACTAATGCAGTTAGTGTTGAACGTGACCTGTAATCCCCTTCTACCTAATACAGTTAGTGCTGAATGTGACCTTTACTTCCCCTCTAGCTAATGGAGTAAATGTTGAATGGGACTTGTACTCCACCAATACCTAATGAAGTTACTGTTCAATGTGACCTGTACTCCCCTTCTACCTAATATAGTTAGTGTTGAATGTGACCTGTACTCTTCTAGCGACTGCAGCTAGTGTTGAATGTGACCTGTAGTCCCTCTTTACCTAATGCAGTTAGCGTTGAATGTGACTTGTACTACCCCCTAGCTAATGCAGTCATTTGTGAATGTGACCTGTACTCCTCTACCTAAAGTGGCTTGTGTTGAATGGGACCTGAACCCCCTTTTGCCTAAAGCAATTTATGTAGTATGTGACCTGTACTCCCCCACTACCTAAGGCAGTTTGTGTTGAAAGTGACCTGTAACCCTCCAGCTAATTCACTTTGTGTTGAATGTGACCTGTATTCCTCTAGCAAATGTAGTTAGTGTTGAACGTGACCTGTACTCCTCCTCAACTTAATGCAGATAGTGTTGAATGGGACCTAAACACCCCCTCTAGCTAATGCAGTTAGTGTTGAATGTGAGCTGTGCTCCTCTATCGAATGCAGTTACTGTTGTATGTGAACAGTTCTCCCCCACTAGCTAATGCAGTTAATGTTAAATGTGACCTGTACTTTAGCTAATGCAGTTAGTGTTGAATGCAACCTTTACTCCCCTTCTACCTAATGCAGTTAGTGCTCACTGAGAACTGTACTCCCCATCTACTTAATAGAGTTATCATTGAATGTGACCTGTACTCCTCTAGCTAATACAGTCAGTGTTAAATGTAACCTGTACTTCCCTTCTATCTAATGCAGATAGTGCTGAATTTGACTTGTACTCCTGCTCGACCTAATGCAGTTAGTATTGAATGTGACCTGCACTCCTCTAGCTAATACAGTTACTGTTGAATGTGACCTGTGCTCCTCTCTCGAATGCAGTTACTGTTGAATATGATCTCTTCTCCCCCACTAGCTAATGCAGTTAGTGTTGAATGTGACCTGCACTCTAGCTAATGCAGTTAGTGTTGAATGTAACCTTTACTCCTGTTCTACCTAATGCAGTTAGTGTTGAATGAGAACTGTACTCCACATCTACTTAATACAGTTAGCATTGAATGTGGCCTGTACTCCTCTAGCTAACACAGTCATTGTTGAATGTAACCTCTACTCCCCTTCTACCTAATGCAGATAGTGCTGAATTAGACCTGCACTCCACCTTAGCTTAATACGGTTAGCATTGAATGTGACCTGTACTCCTCTAGCTAATGCAGTTAGTGTTGAATGTAACCTGTACTCCCCATCTACATAATGCAATTAGTGTTGAATGTGACCTGTTATCTCCTTTTACCTAATGCAGATAGTGTTGAATGTGACCTGTAATCCCTGCTACCTAATGCAGTTCATGTTAAATGTGACCTGTATTTCCCCCTCTACCTAATGCACTTCTCTAGCTAAAGCAATTAGTGTTGAATGGGACCTGTACTCCCCCAAAACCTAATGCAGTTACTGTTGAATGTGACATGTACTCCTCTATCGAGTGCAGTTAGTGTTGAATGTGACCTGTACTCCCACTCTAGCTAATGTAGTCAGTGTTGAATGTGACTTGTATTCCCCATATAGGCAAAGCAGTTAGTGTTGAATGTGACTTGCACTTCTATAGCTAAAGCAATTAGTGTTGAATGTGACCTGTACTCCTCTAGCGAGTGTAGCAGTTGGTGTTGGTTGAGACCTGTACTCCCACTCTAGCTAATGCAGTTAGTGTTGAATGTGACCTGTACTCCCACTCTAGCTAATGGAGTCAGTGTTGAATGTGACTTGTATTCCCCACATAGGTAATGCAGTCAGTGTTGAATGTGACTTGTATTCCCCACATAGGTAATGCAGTTAGTGTTGAATGTGACGTGTGCTACTTCTCTAGCTAATGCAGTTAGTGCTAAATGTGACCTGTGCTCCTCTAGCGAATGCAGTTAGTGTTGAATGTGACCTGTACTCCTCTAACTAATGCACTTAGTGTGGAATGTGATGTTTACTCCCCTTATAACTAATATAGTTAGTGATGAATGTGAACTGTATTCCTCTAGCTAAAGCAGTTAGTGTTGAATGTGACCTGTCCTGCTCTAGCTAATGCAGTTAGTGTTGAATGTGAACTGCCCCCCCTTTAGCTAATGCAGTTAGTGTTGAATGTGTCCTGTACTCCCCCTCTAACGTACGCACATAGTAGTGAATGTGTCCTATATTTCTCTAGATAATGCAGTTAGCGCTGAATGTGACCTGTACTCCTCTAGCTAATGCAGTTAGTGTTGAATGTAACCTGTACTCCCCTTCTACCTAATGCAGTTAGTGTTGAATGTGACCAGTACTCCCCTTCTACCTAATGCAGTTAGTGCTGAATGTGGATTGTGCTCTGCCTCTAGCTAATTGAATAAGTGTTGAATGAGACCTGTACCCCAGCTCTTCCTAATGCAGTTAGTGTTCAGTGTGACCTGTGTTTCTCTAGTGAGTGCAGTTAGTGTTCAATCTGATTATTACTCCCCATTTGCCTAATGCAGTTAGTGTCGAATGTGACCTGTACTCCTCTAGCTAATGCAGTTAGTGTTGAATGTGACCTGTACTCCCCCTCTACCTAATGGAATTAGTTTTGAATTTGACCTGTACTCCTTTAATTAATGCACTTAGTGTTGAATGTGACCTGTACTCCCCCTGTAACTATTGTAGTTAGTGTTGAATGTGTCCTGTACTCCCCCACTAACTAACGCAGTTACTGGTGAATGTGTCCTGTACTTCTCTAGATAATGCAGTTTGTGTTGAATGTGACCTGTACTCACCCACTGGCTAATGCAGTTAGTGTTGAAGGTGATCTGTACTCCCCCTTGACCTAATGCAGTTAGCATTGAATGTGACCTTGACTCCCCCTCTAGCTAATTCAGTTAGTGTTGAATGTGACTTGTACTCCCCCCTAGATGATGGAGTAAGTGTTGAATGAGACCTGCACTCCCCCTCTTCCTAATACAGTTAGTGTTCAGTGTGACCTGTGCTACTCAAGTGAGTGCATTTAGTGTTGAATGTAATGGGTACTCACCATCTGCCTAATGCAATGTGTTGAATGTGACCTGTACTCCCCAAATATGTAATGCAGATATTGTTTAATGTAACCTGTACTCCCCCTATACCTAATACAGTTAGTGTTGAATTTGACCTGTACTCCTCTAGCGAGTGCAGCTAGTGTTGAATGTGACCTGTAGTCCCCTTTTACCTAATACAGTTAGTGTTGAATGTGACCTGTATTCCCCCCAAGCTAATGCAGTCATTCTTGAATGTGACCTGTACTCCTCTACTTAAAGCAGCTTTTGTTTAATGGCACCTGTACTCCCCCTTTGCCTAATGCTGTTTGTGTAGAGTGGGACCTGTACTCCCCCACTACCTAATGCAGTCTGTGTTGAATGTGACCTGTGCTCCTCTACCGAGTGCAGTTACTGTTGAATGTGTCCTTTACTCCCCCACTACCTAATGCAGTATGTTTTTAATGTGACCTGTAACCCTCCAGCTAATTCACTTAATGTTGAATGTGACCTGTACTCCTCTAGCAAATGTAGTTAGTGTTGAATGGGATCTAGATGCCCCCACTATCTAATCCAGTTAGTGTTTAATGTGGTCTGTATGTTCCCTCCACCTAATGCAGTTAGTTTTGAATGTGATGTACTTTAGCTAATGCAGTTAGTGTTGAATGTAACCTTTACTCCCCTTCTACCTAATGCATAGTGTGGAATGAGAACTGTACTCTCCATCTGCCTAATGCAGTTAGCATTGATTGTCTAGCTAATGCAGTGTGTTGAATGTGAACTTTACTCCTCTAGCTAATGGAGATATAACTGAATGTGACCTGTACTCCCCCTTGATCTAATGCAGTTAGCATTGAATGTGACCTGTACTCCTCTAGCTAATGCAGTTAGTTTTGAATGAAACCTGCACTCCCCTTTTAACTAATGCAGTTAATGTTGAATGTCACCTGTAATCCCCTTCTACCTAATGCAGTTAGTGTGGAATGTGACCTGTACTCCCCCTGTAGCTAATGGAGTAAGTGTTGAATGAGACCTGTACTCCCCCTCTAGCTAATGCACTTAGTGTTGAATGTAACCTGTACTCTCCCTCTTCCTAATGCAGTTAGTATTCAGTGTGACCTGTGCTCCTCTAGCGAGTGCAGTTAGTGTTGAATGTGATGGGTACTCCCCATCTGCCTAATGCAGTTAGTGGTGCATGTGACCTGTACTCTCCTAATACCTAATGCAGATACTATTCAAAGTGACCTATACTCCCCCTCTACCTAATACAGATAGTGCTGAATTTGACTTGTACTCCTCTAGTGTTGAATGTGACCTGTAGTCCCCCTTTTCTTAATAGAGTTAGTGTTGAATGTGACCTGTACTCCCCCCTATCTAATGCAGTCATTCTTGAATGTGACCTGTACTCCTCTACCTAATGCAGATTTTGTTGAATGGGACCTGTACTCCCCCTCAGCCTAATGCTGTTTGTTTAGAATGTGACATGTACTACCCCACTACCTAATGCAGTCTGTGTTGAATGTGACCTGTAACCCTCCAGCTAATTCACTTATTGTTGAACGTGACCTGTACTCCTCCTCAGGCTAATGCAGCTAATGTTGAATGGGACCTATAATCCCCCTCTGCCTAATGAAGTTAGTGTTGAATGTGCTCCTCTACAGAATGCAGTTACTGTTGAATGTGTCCTGTTCTCCCCCACTACGTAATGCAGTCTGTTCTGAATGTGATCTGTAACCCTCCAGCTAATTCACTTAATGTTGAATGTGACCTGTACTTTTCTAGCAAATGTAGTTAGTGTTGAATGGGACCTATACTCCCCCACTAGCTAATGCATTTAGTTTTGAATGTGACATGTACTTTAACTAATGCAGCTAGTGTTGAATGTAAACTTTACTCCCCTTCTACCTAACAGATAGTGTTGAATGAGAACTGTACTCCCCATCTGCCTAATGCAGTTAGCGTTGATTGTGAATTGTACTCCTCTAGCTGTTGCAGTCAGTGTTGAATGTAACCTGTAATCCCCTTGTAATGCAGATAGTGCTGAATTTGACCTGTACTTCCCCTAGTCTTAATACAGTTAACATTGAATGTAACCTGTACTCCTCCAGCTAATGCAGTTAGTGTTGAATGTAACCTGTACACCCATTCTACCTAATGCAGTTGGTGTTGAATGTGACCTGTACGCCACCCTACTTAATGCAGTAAGTGTTCAACGTGAACTATATTCCCCCCTCTACCTAATGCAGTTAGTGTTGAATCTGACCTGTACTTCACCCAATAGCGAATTCAGTTAATGTTGAATGTGACCTGTATTCCCCCCTCTATCTAATGCAGTTAGCGTTGAACATGACCTGTACTTCTCTAGCTAAATCAATTACTAGTGAATGCGACCTATACTCCCCCAATACCTAATGCAGTTAGTGTTGAATGTGACCTGTACTCCTCAAATGAGTGCAGTTAGTGTTGAATGTGACCTGTACTCCTCTAGCGAGTGCAGTTAGTGTTGAATGTGACCTGTACTCCTCTAGCGAGTGCAGTTAGTGTTAAATGTGACCTGTACTCCCACTCTAGCTAATGCAGTCAGTGTTGAATGTGACTTGTGTACCCCATATAGGTAATGCAGTTAGTGCTGAATGTGACCTCTACTCCTCTAGCGAATGCAGGTAGTGTTGAATGTGACCTGTTATCCTCTAGCGAATGCAGTTAGTGTTGAATGTGATCTGTACTCCTCTAGCTAATGCACTTAGTGTGGAATGAGACCTTTATTCCCAATCTAACTAATGCAGTTTGTGTTGAATTTGACCTGTCCTCCTCTAGCTAATGCAGTTAGTATTAAATGTGACCTGTCCTCCCCTTTTAGCTAATGCAGTTAGGGTTGAATGTGACCTGTACTCTTCTAGCAAATGTAGTTAGTGTTGAGTGTGACCTGGGCTCCTCTAGCTAATGCAGTTAGTTTTGAATGTGACCTTTTATCCTCTACTACGTAATGCATTTAGTGTTGAATGTGACCTGTACTCCTCTAGATATTGCAGATAGTGCTGAATGTGACCTGTACTCCCCTCTCTACCTAATGCAGTTAGCAATGAATGTGACATGTACTCCTCTAACTAATGCAGTTTGTTTTGAATGAAACCTGCATTTGCCTTCTAACTAATGCAGTTAATGTTGAATGTCACCTGTAATCCCCTTCTACCTAATTCAGTTAGTGCGGAATGTGACCTGTACTCCCCCTGTAGCTAATGGAGTAAGTGTTGAATGAGACCTGTACTCCCCCTCTAGCTAATGCACTTAGTGTTGAATGTAACCTGTACTCTCCCTCTTCCTAATGCAGTTAGTATTCAGTGTGACCTGTGCTCCTCTAGCGAGTGCAGTTAGTGTTCAATGTGATGGGTACTCCCCATCCGCTTAAGGCAGTTAGTGTTGAATGTGACCTGTACTCCCCCAATACTTAATGCAGTTACTGTTCAATGTGACCAGTACTCCCCCTCTGCCAAATGCAGTTAGTGTTGAATGTAACCTGTACTCCTCTACCTAAAGCAGCTAGTGTTGAATGGTACCTCTACTCTCCCTCTGCATAATGCAGTTTGTGTTGAATGTGACCTGTACTCCTCCACTACCTAATGCAGTTTGTGTTGAATGTGACCTGTAACCCTCCAGCTAATTCACTTAGTGTTGAATGTGACTTGTTCGCCTCTGGAAAATGTATAGTGTTGAACGTGACCAGTACTCCTTCTCAGGCTAATGCAGTAACTGTTGTTTGGGGCATATAATCCCCAGCTGCCTAATTCAGTGTTGAAAGTCACCTGTGCTTCCCTAGCGAATGCAGTTAGTGTTGAATGTGAAATGTAACCCCTTTCTACCTAAGGCAGATAGTGTTGAATCTGACCTGTGCTCACCTTTACCTAATGCAATTAGTGATCAAAGTGACCTGTACTTCCACTCCACCTAATGCTGCTAGTTTTGAATGAGACATGTACTCCCCCTCTAGCTAATACAGTTAGTGTTGAATGTGACCTGTACTACCCCTCTACCTAATGCAGTTAGTGTTGAATGTAACCTGTACTTCCCTTAACCTAATATAGTTATCATTGAATGTATCCTGTACTCCTCTAGCTAATGCAGTTAGTGTTGAATGTGACCTGTACTCCTATAGTTAATGCACTTTGTGTTAAATGTACTCACCCTGCAACTAATGCAGTTAGTGTTGAATGTGACCTGTACTCCTATAGTTAATGCACTTTGTGTTAAATGTGACTAATGCAGTTAGTGCTGAATGTGACCTATACTCCCCCTCGACCTAATGCAGTTATCTAATGCAGCTAGTTTTGAATGAGACATGTACTCCCCCTCTAGCTAATAGAGTTAGTATTGAATGTGACCTGTACTACCCCTCTACCTAATGCAGTTAATGTTGAGTGTAACCTGTACTTTCCTTAACCTAATGAAGTTATCATTGAATGTATCCTGTACTCCTCTAACTAATGCAGTTAGTGTTGAATGTGACCTGTACTCCTATAGTTAATACACTTTGTGTTAAATGTACTCACCCTGCAACTAATGCAGTTAGTAATGAATGTGACCTATACTCCCACTCGACCTAATGCAGTTAGCATTGAATGTGACTTGTACTCCTCTAGCTAATGCAGGTAGTGTTGTATAAGACCTATACTCCCACTCTAACTAATGCAGTTAGAGCTAAATGTGACCTGTACTCCCCCTTCTACCTAATGCAGATAGTGTTGAATGTGACCTATACTCCCCCTCTACCTAATGCAGTTAATGCTGAATATGACCTGTACTCCCCCTCTAGCTAATAGAGTAAGTGTTGAATGAGACCTGTACTCCCCCTCTTCCCAATGCAGTTAGTGTTCATTATGACCTGTGCTACTCTAAAGAGTGCAGTTAGTGTTGAATGTGATGGGTACTCCCCATCTGCCTAATGCAATTAGCATTGAATGTGACCTGCACTCCCCCAATACCTAATGCATTTACTGTTCAATGTGACCTGTACTCCCACTCTACCTAATACAGTCAGTGCTGAATTTGACCTGTACTCCTCTAGCGAGTGCAGCTAGTGTTGAATGTGACCTGTAGTCCCTCTTTACAGAATGCAGTTAGCGTTGAGTGTGACCTGTACTCCCCCCTAGCTAATGCAGTGATTTTTGAATGTGACCTGTACTCCTCTACCTTAAGCAGCTTGTGTTGAATGGGACCTGTACTCCCCCTCTGCTAATGCAGCTTGTGTTGAATGTGACCTGTAAGCCTCCAGCTAATTCACTTAGTGTTGAATGTGACCTGTACTCCTCTAACCAAGATAGTTAGTGTTGAACGTGACTTTTATTCCTCCTCAAGCAAATGCAGTTAGTGTTGAATGGGACCTATAATCCTCTCTGCCTAATGCAGTTAGTGTTGAATGTGACCTGTCCTCCCCCTCTAGATAATGCTGTTAGGGTTGAATATGACCTGTACTCCTCTAGCTGATGCAATTAGTTTCAAACGTTACCTGTTATCCCCTTCTACGTAATGCAGTTAGTGCTGAATGTGACCTGTACTCCCCCTCTACCTAATGCAGTTCGCATTGAATGTGACCTCTACTCCTCTAGCTAATGCAGTTTGTTTTGAATTAAACCTGCACTCCCCTTCTAATTGTTGTTTTTCTTTCGGCTTTTCCCAGTTAGGGGTCGCCACAGCAGAACTCCGGTCTGCTAATGATTGGCAGTCGATTTTTTATGCTGCCAAGGTAGCAGCCCAATGCCCAACCTTCAACGAAGGCACACCCATTCATGCATGTCTTTCGAATGTCATTCAACCGCAGGGAGGACATGCAGACTCCCCTAATAATTAATGCAGTTAATGTTAAATGTGACCTGTAATAGCCCTTCTATCTAATGCAGTTAGTGCAGAATGTGACCTGTACTCCCCCTCTAGCTAATGGAATAAGTGTTGAATGAGACCGTACTCCCCCTCTAGCAAATGCACGTAGTGTTGAATGTGACCTGTACTCCCCCTATTCCGAATGCAGTTAGTGTTCAGTGTGACCTGTGCTCCTCTAGCGATTGCAATTAGTGTTGAATGTGATAGGTACTCCCCATCTGCCTAATGTAGCTAGTGTTGAATGTGACCTGTACTCCCCCAATAGTTAATGCAGTTACTGTTCAATGTGACCAGTACTCCCTCTCTACCCAAAGCACCCTGCAACTAATGCAGTTAGAGCTGAATGTGATCTATACTCCCCCTCGACCTAATGCAGTTAGCATTGAATGTGACCTGTACTCCTCTAGCTAATGCAGCTAGTGCTGAATAAGACCTATACTCCAACTCTAGCTAATGCAGTTAGAGGTAAATATAACCTGTACTCCCCCTTCTACCTAATGCAGTTAATGTTGAATGTGATCTGTACTCCACTTACACCTAATGAAGTTAGCACTGAATGTGACCTGTAATCAGTGGCTTATGCAGATAGTGTTGAATGTGACCTATACTCCCCCTTTACCTAATGCAGTTAGTGCTGAATATGACCTGTACTCCCCCTCTAGCTAATGGAGTAAGTGTTAAATGAGACCTGTACTCCCCCTCTTCCCAATGCAGTTAGTGTTCAGTGCGACCTGTGCTACTCTAAAGAGTGCAGTTAGTGTTGAATGTGATGGGTACTCCCCATCTGCCTAATGCAGTTAGCATTGAATGTGACCTGTAATCTCCCAATACCTGATGCAGTTTCTGTTCAGTGTGACCTGTACTCCCACTCTAGGTTCATAGGTTCATAGGTTGGTACTAGGCTATCAGCCCTAGGGCCTATACAAGCCTAGCCATAACAATTCCCTGGCTATTTTTTCCCACACTATTTACTTCCCTTTTTTCCCTAATACAGTTAGTGTTGAATTTGACCTGTACTCTAGTGAGTGCAGCTAGTGTTGAATGTGACCTGTAGTCCCCCTTTACCTAATGCAGTTAGCGCTGAATGTGACCTGTACTCCCCCCTAGCTAATGCAGTGAATGTTGAATGTGACCTGTACTCCTCTACCTAAAGCAGCTTGTGTTAAATGGGACCAGTACTCCCCCTCTGCTAATGCAGTTTGTGTTGAATGTGACCTGTAAGCCTCCAGCTAATTCACTTAGTGTTGAATGTGACCTGTGCTCCTCTAGTGAATGCAATTAGTGTTGATTGGGACCTGTACTCCTCCAGCTAATGCACTTAGTGTGGAATGTGATCTTTACTCCATCTCTAACTAATGCAGTGTCGAATGTGACCTGTACTCCTCTAGCTAATGCAGATAGTACTGAATGTGACCTGTACTCCACCTCAACCTAATGCAGTTAGCATTGAATGTGACAAGTACTCCTCCAGCTAATGCAGTTAGTTAAATGTAACCTGTACTCCCCATCTACCTCATGCAGTTAGTGTTGAATGTGACCTGTAATCCCCTTCTACCTAATGAAGATAGTGTTAAATCTGACCTGTACTCACCTCTACCTAATGCAATTAGTGATCAAAGTGACCTGTACTTCCACTCTACCTAATGCAGCTAGTTTTGAATGAGACCTGTACTCCCAATCTAGCTAATGCAGTTAGTGTTGATTGTGACCTGTACAACCCCTCTAACTAATGCAGTTGCCGTTGAATGTGACCTGTACTCCTCCTCCTCTACCTAATGCAGTTAGTGTTGAATGTGACCTGTACTCCCCTCGACCTAATGCAGTTAGCATTGAATGTGACCTGTACTCCTCTAGCTAATGCAGATAGTGTTGAATGTGACCTGTACTCCACTTACACCTAATGAAGTTAGCACTGAATGTGACCTGTAATCCTCTGACTTATGCAGATAGTGTTGAATGTGACCTATGCTCCCCCTTTACCTAATGCAGTTAGTGCTGAATATGACCTGTACTCCCCCTCTAACTAATGGAGTAAGTGTTGAATGAGACCTGTACTCCCCCTCTTCCAAATGCAGTTAGAGTTCAGTGTGACCTGTGCTACTGTAAAGAGTGCAGTTAGTGTTGAATGTGATGGGTACTCCCCATCTGCCCTATGCAGTTAGCATTGAATGTGACCTGTACTCTCCCAATACCTAATGCAATTTCTGTTCAATGTTACCTGTACTTCCACTCTACCTAATACAGTTAGTGTTGAATATGACCTGTAGTCTTCTAGTGAGTGCAGCTAGTGTTGAATGTGACCTGTAGTGCCCCTTTACCTAATGCAGTTAGCGCTGAATGTGACCTGAACTCCCCCCTAGCTAATGCAGTGATTGTTGAATGTGGCCTGTACTCATCTACCTAAAGCAGCTTGTGCTGAATGGGACCTGTACTCCCCCTCTGCTAATGCAGTTTGTGTTGAACATGACCTGTAAGCCTCCAGCTAATTCACTTAGTGTTGAATGTGACCTGTGCTCCTCTAACCAAGATAGTTAGTGTTGAACATGACCTTTATTCCTCCTCAAGCAAATTCAATTAGTGTTGAATGGGACCTATCCTCCCCTCTGCCTAATTCAGTTAGTGTTGAACGTGACCTGTGGTCCTCTAGTGAATCCAGGTACTGTTGAATGTTACCTGTACTCCACCACTAGCTAATGCAGTTAGTGTTGAATGTGGTCTGCATGCTTCCTGAAGCTAATGCAGTTAGTGTTGAATGTGACCTGTACTCTAGCTAATGCAGTTAGTGTTGAATGTAACCTTTACTCCCCTTCTACCTAATGCAGTTAGTGTTGAATGAAAACTGTACTCCTCATCTACCTAATGCAGTTAGCGTTGAACGTAACCTGTACTCCCCTTTTGTCTAATGCAGATAGTAATGAATTTTATGTGTACTCCCCCTGTAGCTATTGCAGTTAGTGTTGAATGTGACCTGTACTCCTCTAGCTAATGCAGCTGGTGTTGAATAGGACCTATACTCCCACGCTGTCTAATGCAGTCAGTGTTGAATGTGACCTGTGCTCCTATACCTAATGCAGATAGTGCTGAATTTGACCTGCACCCCCCCATCGACCTAATGCAGTTAGCATTGAATGTGACCTGTACTCCTCTAGATAATGCAGTGTTGAATGTAAAATGTACTCCCCTTCTACCTATTTCAGTTAGTGTTCAATGTGACCTGTAATCTCCTTCTACCTAATGCAGATAATGTTGAGTGTGACCTGTACTCCCCTCTACCTAATGCAGTTAGTGTTCAATGTGACTTGTATTTCCACTCTACCTAATGAAATTAGTGTTGAATTTGACCTGTACTCCCCCTCTAGCTAATGCAGTTTGTGCTTAATGTGACCTGTATTCCCCCTCTACATAATGCAGTTAGTGTTGAATGTGACCTGTACTCCTCTACCGAGTGCTGTTAGTGTTGAATGTGAGGGTCTATATCAGAACATCGAAGTATTAAAACTTCAAATGTTCTGATATCGAACACTATTCAGCGAGCGCTAAAAATAGCGAAGCTGCAGAACAGCTAATTCTTTCCTCGGGAAAGAATACGGTTGGCCATTTCTGTGGCTTCATTATTCTTAGCGCTGTGGTGGAAAGTTAGGGGTTGGGTTCAGGTAAGTGTGCGATTGTTTGTACGTTAGGGTTAGGGACGGTTTAAGTGAGTTAGCGTTAGGGCGCGGGTTAGGTGAGTGTGCGATAGTGATGGATCTTAGGGTTAGAGTTTGGGTTAAGGTAAGTGGGTAGATAGTAGTGTATGCTTAGTTTAATGCAGTGTTAGATGTAGGAATTTAAGTGTATGCATGTGGTTGCTGTTTGTTTGATGTGCTTGTGTTGTGTGTATGTGTTTCGGAGCAGCAAATTTTTTCCATGGGAAAAAATTTGCTTTTCTGAATGTTCGATATTTTCATGTTTAGATGTTTTTGGGCCGATGAAAGATAGTTCACTATTTTCATCTTTCGATAACGTGATATAAATGCGGATGTGACTTGTACTCCCACTCTAGCTAATGCAGTTAGTGTTGAATGTGACCTGTACATCCCCACTGGCTAATGCAGTTAGTGTTGAATGTGATCTGTACTTCCCCACTGGCTAATGCAGTTAGTGTTGAATGTGATCTGTAATTTCCCTCTATAAATAAAGTTACTGTTGAATGTGACCTGTACTCCTATAGCTAATGCACATAGTGCTGAATGTGACATGTACTCCCCTTGACCTAATGCAGTTAGCATTGAATGTGACCTATACACTTTTAGCTAATGCAGTTAGTGTTGAATGTAACCTGTACTCCCCCTCGACCTAATGCAGTTAGTATTGAATGAGACCTGTACTCCTCTAGCTATTGCAGTTAGTGTTGAATGTAACCTGTGCTCCCCTTCTAACTAATGCACTGTGTTGAATGTGACCTGTACTCCCCATTGACCTAATGCAGTTAGCATTGAATGTGACATGTACCCTTCTAGCTAATACAATTAGTGTTGAATGTAAAATGTACTCCCCTACTACCAAATGCAGTGCGTTGAATGTGACCTGTACTCCACCTCTGATTAATGCACTTAGCCTTGAAAGTAATCTATACTCATCTAGCTAATGCAGTTACGTTAGAATATAACTTACACTCCCTTTCTAACTAATGCAGTTAGTGTTGCATGTGACCTGTAATGCCATTCTACCTGATGCAATTAGTGCCAAATGTGACCTGTACGTCCCCTTTAGCTAATGGAGTAAGTGTTGAATAAGATTTGTACTCCCCCTCTACCTAATGCAAATAGTGTTCAATGTGAACTATGCTCCTCTAGTGAGTGCATAGTGTTCAATGTGATGGGTACTCCCCATCTGACTAATGCAATTAGCGTTGAATGTGACATGTACTCCTCTAGCTAATGCAGTTAGTGTTGAATGTAACTTGTACTCCCCTGATACCTAATGTAGTTAGTGTTGAATGTGACCTGTACTCTTCCTCGACCTAACGCAGTTAGCATTTAATGTGACCTGTACTCCTCTAGTTAATGCAGTTAGTGATGAATGTGACCTATACTCCCACCATTTACCCAATGCAGTTAGTGCTGAATGTGAGCTGTACTCCACTAATTAATGCATTTACTGTTGAATGTGACCTGCACTCCCCCTGTAACTAATGCAGTTAGTGGTGAATGTGTCCTGTACTCCTCTACGTAATGCAGTAGTGTTGAATGTGACCTGTACTCCCCCTTTAACTAATGCAGTTAGCACTGAATGTGACCTGTACTCTAGCTAATGCAGTTAGTTTTAAATGTAACCTGCACTCACCTTCTGTGTTAAATGTGACTTGTAATCCCCATCTACCTAAAGCAGTTAGTGTTGAATATAACCTGTACTCCCCTCTAGCTAATGGAGTAAGTGTTGAATGAGACCTGTACTCCCCTCTAGCTAATGGAGTAAGTGTTGAATGAGACCTGTACTCCCCTCTAGCTAATGGAGTAAGTGTTGAATGAGACCTGTACTCCCCCTCTTCCAAATGCAGTTAGTGTTCAGTGTGACCTGTGCTCCTCTAGTGAGTGCAGTTAGTGTTGAAGGTGACAGGTACTCCCTGTCTGACTAATACTGTTAGTGTTAAATGTGACCTGTACTTCCCCTCTAGCTAATTCAGTTACTGTTGAATGTGACCTGTACTCCCCCTTTACCTAATGCAGTTAATGTTGAACATGACCTGTACTTCTCTAGCTAAAGCAATTAGTGTTGAATGGGACCTGTACTCCCCCAATTCCTAATGCAGCTAGTTTTGAATGAGACCTGTACTCCCCGTCTAGCTAATGCAGTTAATGTTGAATGTGACCTGTAATCCCCTTCTACCTAATGCAGTTAGTGTTGAATGTGACCTCATGCAGTTAGTGTTGAATGTGACCTGTAATCCTCTTGCATGTGACCTGTACTCCACCTCAACCTAATGCAGTTATCATTGAATGTGACAAGTACTCCTCCAGCTAATGCAATTAGTTAAATGTAACCTGTACTCCCCTTCTACCTCATGCAGTTAGTGTTGAATGTGACCTGTAATCCCCTTCTACCTAATGAAGATAGTGTTAAATCTGACCTGTACTCACCTCTACCTAATGCATTTAGTGATCAAAGTGACCTGTACTTCCACTCTACCTAATGCAGCTAGTTTTGAATGAGACCTGTACTCCCCCTCTAGCTAATGCAGTTAGTGTTGATTGTGACCTGTACTCCTCTAGTTATTGCAATTAGTGTTGAATGTGACCTGTACTCACCCTGTAACTAATACAGTTAGTGCTGAATGTGATCTATACTCCCCCATGACCTAATGCAGTTAGCACTGAATGTGACCTGTACTCCTCTAGCTAATGCAGGTAGTGTTGAATATGACCTATACTCCCACTCTAGCTAATGCAGTTAGAGGTAAATATAACCTGTACTCCCCCTTCTACCTAATGCAGTTAGTGTTGAATGTGACCTGTACTCCACTTACACCTAATGAAGTTAGCACTGAATGAGACCTGTAATCCTCTGGCTTATGCAGATAGTGTTGAATGTGACCTATACACCCCTTTTACCTAATGCAATTAATGCTGAATATGACCTGTACTCCCCCTCTAGCTAATGGAGTAAGTGTTAAATGAGAACTGTACCCCCCCTCTTCCCAATGCAGTTAATGTTCAGTGTGACCTGTGCTATTCCAAAGAGTGCAGTTAGTGTTGAATGTGATGGGTACTCCCCATCTGCCTAATGCAGTTAGCATTGAATGTGACCTCTACTCTCCCAATACCTAATGCAATTTCTGTTCAATGTGACCTGTACTCCCACACTACCTAATACAATTAGTGTTGAATATGACCTGTACTCTTCTAGTGAGTGCAGCTAGTGTTGAATGTGACCTGTAGTCCCCCTTTACCTAATGCAGTTAGCGTTGAATGTGACTAGTACTCCCCCCTAGCTAATGCAGTGATTGTTGAATGTGACCTGTACTCCTCTACCTAAAGAAGCTTGTGTTGAATGGGACCTGTACTCCCCCTCTGCTAATGCAGTTTGTGTTGAACATGACCTGTAAGCCTCCAGCTAATTCACTTAGTGTTGAATGTGACCTGTGCTCCTCTAACCAAGATAGTTAGTGTTGAACATGACCTTTATTCCTCCTCAAGCAAATTCAATTAGTGTTGAATGGGAACTATCCTCCCCTCTGCCTAATGCAGTTAGTGTTGAACATGACCTGTGGTCCTCTAGTTAATCCAGGTACTGCTGAATGTTACCTGTACTCTGCCACTAGCTAATGCAGTTAGTGTTGAATGTGGTCTGTATGTTTCCTGAAGCTAATGCAGTTAGTGTTGAATGTGACCTGTACTCTAGCTAATGCAGTTAGTGTTGAATGTAACCTTTACTCCCCTTCTACCTAATGCAGTTAGCGTTGAATGAAAACTGTACTCCTCATCTACCTAATGCAGTTAGCGTTGAACGTAACCTGTACTCCCCTTTTGTCTAATGCAGATAGTAATGAATTTTATGTGTACTCCCCCTCTAGCTATTGCAGTTAGTGTTGAATGTGACCTGTACTCCTCTAGCTAATGCAGCTGGTGTTGAATAGGACCTATACTCCCACGCTGTCTAATGCAGTCAGTGTTGAATGTGACCTGTGCTCATATACCTAATGCGGATAGTGCTGAATTTGACCTGCACCCCCCCCTAGACCTAATGCAGTTAGCATTGAATGTGACCTGCACTCCTCTAGCTAATGCAGTGTTGAATGTAACCTGTACATTCCCTTCTACCTATTTCAGTTAGTGTTCAATGTGACTTGTAATCTCCTTCTACCTAATGCAGATAATGTTGAGTGTAACCTGTGCTCCCCTCTACCTAATGCAGTTAGTGTTCAATGTGACTTGTACTTCCACTCTACCTAATGAAATTAGTGTTGAATTTGATCTGTACTCCCCCTCTAACTAATGTAGTTTGTGCTTAATGAGACCTGTATACCCCCTCTACATAATTCAGTTAGTGTTGAATGTGACCTGTACACCTCTACCGAGTGCTGTTATTGTTGAATGTGAGGGTCTATATCAGAACATCGAAGTATTAAAACTTCAAATACTCTGATATCGAACACTATTCAGCGAGCGCTAAGAATATCGAAGCTGCAGAACAGCTAATTCTTTCCTCGGGAAAGAATTTGGTCGGCCATTTCTGTGGCTTCGTTATTCTTAGCGCTGTGGTGGAAAGTTAGGGTTGAGTTCAGGTAAGTGTGTGATTGTTTCTACATTAGGGTTAGGGGCAGTTTAAGTGAGCTAGCATTAGGGCGGGGGTTAGGTGAGTGTGCAATAGTGACGGACCTTAGGGTTAGGGTTTGGGTTAAGGTAAGTGGGTAGATAGTAGTGTATGTTTAGTTTAGCGTAGCGTTAGATGTAGGAATTTAAGTGTATGCATGTGGTTGCTGTTTGTTTGATGTGCTTGTGTTGTGTGTATGTGTTTCGGAGCAGCAAATTTTTTCCATGGGAAAAATTTGCTTTTCTGAATGTTCGATATTTTCACGTTTAGATGTTTTTGGGCCGATGAAAGAGAGTTCACTATTTTAATCTTTTGATAACGTGTTATAAATGTGGATGTGACCTGTACTCCCACTCTAGCTAATGCAGTTAGTGTTGAATGTGATCTGTACTTCCCCACTGGCTAATGCAGTTAGTGTTGAATGTGATCTGTACTTCCCCACTGGCTAATGCAGTTAGTGTTGAATGTGATCTGTAATTTCCATCTACAAATAAAGTTACTGTTGAATGTGACCTGTACTCCTATAGCTAATGCACATTGTGCTGAATGTGACATGTACTCCCCTTGACCTAATGCAGTTAGCATTGAATGTGACCTATACACTTCTAGCTAATGCAGTTAGTGTTGAATGTAACCTGTACTCCCCCTCGACCTAATGCAATTAGTATTGAATGAGACCTGTACTCCTCTAGCTATTGCAGTTAGTGTTGAATGTAACCTGTGCTCCCCTTCTAACTAATGCACTGTGTTGAATGTGACCTGTACTCCCCATTGACCTAATGCAGTTAGCATTGAATGTGACATATACCCCTCTAGCTAATACAATTAGTGTTGAATGTAAAATGTAGTCCGCTGCTACCGAATGCAGTGTGTTGAATGTGACCTGTACTCCCCCTCTGATTAATGCAGTTAGCTTTGAAAGTAACCTATACTCCTCTAGCTAATGCAGTTACTTTAGAATGTAACTTACACTCCCTTTCTAACTAATGCAGTTAGTGTTGGATGTGACCTGTAATGCCCTTCTACCTGATGCAGTTAGTGCCAAATGTGACCTGTGCTTCCCCTCTAGCTAATAGAGTAAGTGTTGAATGAGACCTGTACTCCCCCCTCTACCTAATGCAAATAGTGTTCAGTGTGAACTATGCTCCTCTAGTGAGTGCATAGTGTTCATTGTGATGGGTACTCCCCATCTGCCTAATGCAATTAGTGTTGAATGTGACATGTACTCCTCTAGCTAATGCAGTTAGTGTTGAATGTAACTTGTACTCCCCTGATACCTAATGCAGTTAGTGTTGAATGTGACCTGTACTCTCCCTCGACCTAATGCAGTTAGCATTTAATGTGACCTGTACTCCTCTAGTTAATGCAGTTAGTGTTGAATGTGACCTATACTCCCCCCATTTACCCAATGCAGTTAGTGTTGAATGTGAGCTGTACTCCACTAGTTAATGCATTTACTGTTGAATGTGACCTGTACTCCCCCTGTAACTAATGCAGTTAGTGGTGATTGTGTCCTGTACTCCTCTAGATAATGCAGTTAGTGTTAAGTGTGACCTGTACTCACCCACTGGCTAATGCAGTTAGTGCTGAATGCGATCTGTAATTCCCCTCTACCAATGCAGTTAGTGTTGAATGTGACCTGTACTCCTCTAGCTAATGCAGTTAGTTTTGAATGTAACCTGCACTCCCCCTCGACCTAATGCAGTTAGTGTTGAATGTGACCTGTACTCCCACTTTAACTAATGCAGTTAGCACTGAATGTGACCTGTACTCTAGCTAATGCAGTTAGTTTTAAATGTAACCTGCACTCACCTTCTGTGTTAAATGTGACTTGTAATCCCCATCTACCTAAAGCAGTTAGTGTTGAATATAACCTGTACTCCCCTCTAGCTAATGGAGTAAGTGTTGAATGAGACCTGTACTCCCCTCTAGCTGATGGAGTAAGTGTTGAATGAGACCTGTACTCCCCCTCTTCCAAATGCAGTTAGTGTTCAGTGTGACCTGTGCTCCTCTAGTGAGTGCAGTTAGTGTTGAAGGTGACAGGTACTCCCTGTCTGACTAATACTGTTAGTATTAAATGTGACCTGTACTTCTCCTCTAGCTAATTCAGTTACTGTTGAATGTGCTCCCCCTTTACCTAATGCAGTTAGTGTTGAACATGACCTGTACTTCTCTAGCTAAAGCAATTAGTGTTGAATGGGACCTGTACTCCCCCAATATCTAATGCAGTTAGTGTTGAATATGACCTGTACTCCCACTCTAACTAATGCAGTCAGTGTTGAATGTGACTTGTATTCCCCATATAGGTAAAGCAGTTAGTGTTGAATGTCACCTGTACTCTCCTTCTACCTAATGCAGTTAGTGTTGAATCTGACCTGTACTCCTCTAGCTAATGCAGTTAGTGCTAAATGTGACCTCTGCTCCTCTAGCGAATGCAGTTAGTGTTGAATGTGACCTGTACTCCTCTAGCTAATACACGTAGTGTGGAATGCGACCTTTACCCCCCTCTAACTAATCCAGTTAGTGATGAATGTGAAATGTACTTCTTCTCTAGCTAATGCAGTTAGTGCTAAATGTGACCTGTGCTCCTCTAGCTAATACACTTAGTGTGGAATGTGACCTGTACTCCTCTAGCTAATACACGTAGTGTGGAATGCGACCTTTACCCCCTCTAACTAATCCAGTTCCCCCTCTAACTAATCCAGTTAGTGATGAATTTGAACTGTACACCTCTAGCTAATGCAGCTAGTGCTGAATGTGACCTGTCCTCCTCTAGCTAATGCAGTAAGTGTTGAATGTGAACTGCCCTCCTCCTCTAGCTAATGCAGTTAGTGTAGAACATGACCTGTACTCCCTCTCTAGCTAACAGAGTAAGTGTTGAATGAGACCACTACTCCCCGTCTTCCAAATGCAGTTAGTGTTTAGTGTGACCTGTGTTCCTCTAGCGAGAGCAGTCAGTTTGAATGTTATGGGTACTCCCCATCTGCCTAATGCAGTTAGTGCTGAATGTGATCTGTACTCCCCCTCTAGCTAATTCAGTTAGTACTGAATGTGACCTGCACTCCCCCTTTACCTAATGCAGTTAGTGTTGAGCATGACCTGTGCTTCTCTAGCTAAAGCAATTAGTGTTTAATGGGACCTGTACTCCCCCAAAACCTAATGCTGTTAGTGTTGAATGTGGCCTGTATTCCTTCTCTACCTAATGCAGTTACTGTTGAATGTGACCTGTACTCCCCCTCTACCTAATGCAGTGTGTGTTGAATGTGACCTGCACTCCCCCTCTACTTAATGCAGTTAGCATTGAATGTGACCTGTACTCCTCTGGCTAATGCAGTTCATGTTGAAAGTAACCTGTACTCCCCTACTACCAAATGCAGAGGGGGTGGGAGGCTGGCATAATGGTTAAGTAGTTTATCTTACAGACACAAGGTGCAGGATTTCATTCTTACAGGGAGTAATTGGCTAGGCTTAAAATGGCCCATAAGGGCAGAAACTCTACTACTAATCTATGAACCTATGAATGTGACCTGTACTCCCCCTCTAACTATTGCAGTTAGGTTTGAACGTAACCTATACTCCTCTAGCTAATGTAGTTGCTTTTGAATGTAACCTGCACTCCCCTTCTAACTAATGCAGTTAGTGTTGAATGTGACCTGTAATCCCCTTCAACCTAATGCAGTTAGTGCTGAATGTGGCCTGTACTTCCCCTCTAGCTAAAGGAGTAAGTGTTGAATGAGACCTGTACTCCCCCTCTAACTAATGCAGTTAGTGTAGAATGTGACATGTATTCCTCCTCTAGCTAATGCAGTTAGTGTTCAGTGTGACCTGTGCTCCTCTAGCGAGTGCAGTAAGTGTTCAATGTGATGGGTACTCCCCATCTGCCTAACGCACTTAGTGTTGAATATGACCTGTACTCCGCTAGCAAATGCAATTAGTGTTGAATGCAACTTGTACTCCTCTGATACCTAATGCAGTTAATGTTGAAACTGACCTGTACTCCCCCTGTAACTAAGGCAGTTAGTGTTGAATGTGTCTTGTACGCCCCCTCTAACTAAAGCAGTTAGTGGTGAATGTGTCCTGTACTGCCCTAGATAATGCAGTTAGTGTTGAATGTGACCTGTACTCACACAATGGCTAATGCAGTTAGCGCTGAATGTGATCTGTAATTCCCCTCTACCTAATGCAGTTAGTGTTGAATGGGGCCTGTACTCTTCTAGCTAATGCAGATAGTGCTGAATGTGACCTGTACTCCCCCTCGACCTAATGCAGTTAGCATTGAATGTGACCTGTACTCCTCTAATTAATGCAGTTAGTTTTAAATATAACCTGCACTCCCCTTCTAACTAATGCAGTTAGTGTTGAATTTGACCTGTAATCCCCTTCTACCTAAAGCAGTTAGTGCTGAATATGACCTGTACTCCCTCTCCAGCTAATGGAGTAAGTGTTGAATGAGACCTCTACTCCCCCTCTTCCAAATACAGTTAGTTTTCAGTGTGACCTGTGCTCCTCTAACGAGTGCAGTTAGTGTTGAATGTGATGGGTACTCCCCATCTGCCTAATGCAGATAGCGTTCAATGTGACCTGTACTCCCCTTTTACGTAATGCAGTTAGTGTTGAATGTGACCTGTTCTTCCCTTCTAGCTAATGCAGTTAGTGTTGAACATGACCTGTATTTCTCTAGCTATAGAAATTAGTGTTGAATGGGACATATACTCCCCCAATACCTAATGCATTTAGTGTTGAATATGACCTGTACTCCTCTAGAGAATGCAGTTAGTGTTGAATGTGACCTGTACTCCCACTCTAACTAATGCAGTCAGTGTTGAATGTGACTTGTATTCCCCACATAGGTAATGCAGTTAGTGTTGAATGTCACCTGTACTCTCCTTCTACCTAATGCAGATAGTGTTGAATCTGACCTGTACTTCCCCTCTAGCTAATGCAGTTAGTGCTAAATGTGACCTGTGCTCCTCTAGCAAATGCAGTTAGTGCTGAATTTGACCTGTACTCCTCTAGCTAATACACGTAGTGTGGAATGCGACTTTTACCCCCCCCCTAACTAATCCAGTTAGTGATGAATGTGAACTGTACTTCTTCTCTAGCTAATGCAGTTAGTGCTAAATGTGACCTGTGCTCCTCTAGCAAATGCAGTTAGTGCTGAATTTGACCTGTACTCCTCTAGCTAATACACGTAGTGTGGAATGCGACTTTTACCCCCCCCCTAACTAATCCAGTTAGTGATGAATGTGAACTGTACTTCTTCTCTAGCTAATGCAGTTAGTGCTAAATCTGACCTGTGCTCCTCTAGCGAATGCAATTAGTGTTGAATGTGACCTGTGCTCCTCTAGCGAATGCAGTTAGTGTTGAATGTGACCTGTGCTCCTCTAGCGAATGCAGTTAGTGTTGAATGTGACCTGTACTCCTCTAGCTAATACACTTAGTGTGGAATGAGACCTTTACACCCCCTCTAACTAATCCAGTTAGTGGTGAATGTGACCTGCACTCCTCTAGCTAATACACTTAGTGTGGAATGAGACCTTTACACCCCGTCTAACTAATCCAGTTAGTGATGAATGTGAACTGTACACCTCTAGCTAATGCAGCTAGTGTTGAATCTGACCTGTCCTCCTCTAGCTATTGCAGTTAGTTTTGAATGAACCCTGCACTCCCCTTCTAACTAATGCAGTTAATGTTGAATGTGACCTGTAATCCCCTTCTTCCTAATACAGTTAGTGCTGAATGTGACCTGGACTCCCACTAGCTAATGGAATAAGTGTTTAATGAGACCTGTACTCCCCTTCTAGAAAATGCAGTTAGTGTTCAGTGTAACCTGTCCTCTTCTAGCTAATGCAGTAAGTGTTGAATCTGACTTGCCCTCCTCATTTAGCTAATGTAATGTGTTGAATGTGACCTCTACTCCTCTAGCTAATGCAGATAAAGCTGAATGTGACCTGTACTCCCCCTCAAACTAATGCAATTAGTGTTCAATATAACCTGTACTTCCCCTCGACCTAATGCAGTTAGCATTGAATGTGACTTGTACTCCTCTAGCTAATGCAGTTAATGTTGAATATGACCTGTAATCCCCTTCTACCTAATGCAGTTAGTGCTGAATGTGACCTGTACTCCCACTAACTAATGGAGTAAGTGTTTAATGAGACCTGTACTCCCCTTCTAGAAAATGCAATTAGTGTTCAGTGTAACCTGTCCTCTTCTAGCTAATGCAGTAAGTTGAATGTGAATTGCCTCCTCATTTAGCTAATGCAGTGTATTGAATGTGACCTGTACTCCTCTAGCTAATGCAGATAAAGCTGAATGTGACCTGTACTCCCCCTCAAACTAATGCAATTAGTGTTCAATATAACCTGTACTCCCCCTCGACCTAATGCAGTTAGCATTGAATGTGACCTATACTCCTCTAGCTAATGCAGTTAATGTTGAATGTGACCTGTAATCCCCTTCAACCTAATGCAGTTAGTGCTAAATGTGACCTGTACTCCCACTTGCTAATGGAGTAAGTGTTTTATGAGACCTGTACTCCCCTTCTAGAAAATGCAGTTAGTGTTGAATGTAATTTGTACTCCCGTTCTACCTAATGGAGTTAGTGTTGAATATGACCTGTAATCCCCTTCTACCTAATGCAGTTAGTGTTGAATGAGACCTGTACTCCCCATCTAGCTAATGCAGCTAGAGTTGAATGAGACCTGTACTCCTCCTTTGCATAATGCAATTTGTGTTGAATGTGACCTGCACTCCCTAACTACCTTATGCAGTTTGTGATGAATGTGACATGTAACCCTGCAGCTAATTCACTTAGTGTTGAATATGACCTATTCTCCACTTCTCCCTAATGCAGTTAGCGTTGAATGTGACCTGTACTCCTCTATCTAATACAGTTAGTTTTAAATGTAACCAGTACTCCCCTTCTACCTAAGGCAGTTAGTGTTGACTGTCACCTGTAATCCCCTTCTACCTAATGCAGATAGTGTTGAATGTGACCTGTATTCCCCATTACTAAATACAGTCAGTGTTCAATGTGACCTGTATTTCCACTCTACTTAATGCAGCTAGTGTTATTTGAGACCTGTTATCCCCTTTAGCTAATGCAGTAAGAGCTAAATGTCACCAGTACTCCCCCTCTAGCTAATGCAGTTAGTGTTGAATGTAACCTCTACTCACCCCTCTACCTAATGCAGTTAATGTTGAATGTGACCTGCACTCCCTCTCTACCTAATGCAGTTAGTGTTGAATGTGACCTGTACTCACCCTCGACCTAATGCAGTTAGCATTGAATGTGATCTGTACTCCTCTGGCTAATGCAGTTAGTGTTGAATTTGACCTATACCCCCCCCCCCTCTAACTAATGCACTTAGTGGTGAATCTGTCCTGTACTTCTCTAGATAATGTAGTTAGTGTTGAATGCGACCTGTACTCCCCCATTGGCTAATGAAGTTAGTGTTGAATGTGATTTGTAATTTACCTCTACAAATGCAGTTACTGTTGAATGTGACCTGTACTCCTCTAGCTAATGCAGATAGTGCTGAATGTGACCTGTACTCCCCTTTGACCTAATGCAGTTAGCATTGAATGAGACCTCCACTCCTCTGGCTAATGCAGTTAGGGTTGAAAGTAACCCGTACTCCCCTACTACCGAATGCAGAGGGGGTAGGAGGCTGGCATAATGGTTAAGGTGTTTACCTTGCAGACATAAGGTGTAGTGTTTGATTCTTACAGGGGGACATTGGCTAGGCTTTAAATGGTCCACAAGGGCAGTAAGTCTAGTACTACTCTATGAACCTATGAATGTGATCTGTACTCTACCTCTAACTATTGCAGTTACTTTTGAATGTAACCTACACTCCCATTCTAACTAATGCAATTAGTGTTGGATGCAACCTGGAATCCCCTACTACCTAATGCAGTTAGTGCTGAATGTGACCTGTACTTCCCCTCGAGCTAATGAAGTAAGTGTTGGTTGAGACCGGTACTCCCCCTCTAGCTAATGCAGTTAGTGTTGAATCTGACCTGTACTCCCCCTCTAACTAATGCAGTTAGTGTTCAGTGTGACCTGTGCTCCTCTAGCAAGTGCAGTTAGTGTTCAATGTGATGGGTATTCCCCATCTGCCTAATGCACTTAGTGTTGAATATTACCTGTACTCCGCTAGCTAATGAAGTTAGTGTTGAATGTAACTTGTACTCTCCTGATACCTAATGCAGTTAATGCTGAATGTGACCTGTACTCCCTAGTAACTAATTCAGTTAGTGTTAAATGTGTCTTGTGCTACCCCACGAACTAAAGCAGTTAGTGGTAAATGTGTCCTGTAATCCTGTAGATAATGCAGTTAGTGTTTAATGTGACCTGTAGTCACCCAATGGCTAATGCAGTTAGTGCTGAATGTGATCTGTAATTCCCCTCTACCTAACGTAGTTAGTTTTGAAAGGGACCTGTACTCCTCCAGCTAATGCAGATAGTGCTGAATGTGACCTGTACTCCCCCTTGACCTAATGCAGTTAGCATTGGTTGTGACCTGTACTCCTCTAACTAAAGCAGTTAGTGTTGACTGTAACCTGTAATCCCCTTCTACCTAATGCAGTTAGTGTTGAATGTGACCTGTACTCCACCTCTATCTAATGCGGTTAGCACTGAATGTGACCTGTACTCCTTTAGTTAATGCAGTTAGTTTTAAATGTAACCTGATCTCCCCTTCTAACTAATGCAGTTAGTGTTGAATTTGACCTGTAATCCCCTTCTACCTAAGGCAGTTAGTGCTGAAAATGACCTGTACGCCCTCTCCAGCTAATGAAGTAAGTGTTGAATGAGACCTCTACTCCCCCTTTTCCAAATGCAGTTAGTGTTCAGTGTGACCTGTGCTACTCTAAAGAGTGCAGTTAGTGTTGAATGTGATGGGTACTCCCCATCTGCCTAATGCAGATAGTGTTGAATGCAACCTGTACTCCCCTTCTAGCTAATTCAGTTAGTGTTGAATATGACCTGTACTCCCTTTTTACCTAATGCAGTTAGTGTTGAACATGACCTGTATTTCTCTAGCTATAGCAATTATTGTTGAATGGGACCTGTACTCCCCCAATACCTAATGCAGTTAGTGTTGAATGTGACCTGTACTCCCACTCTAACTAATGCAGTCAGTGTTGAATATGACTTGTATTCCCCACATAGGTAATGCAGTTAGTGTTGAATGTCACCTGTACTCTCCCTCTACCTAATGCAGTTAGTGTTGAATGTGACCTGTACTTACCCTCTAGCTAATGCATTTAGTGCTAAATGTGACCTGTGCTCCTCTAGCGAATGCAGTTAGTGTTGAATGTGACCTGTACTCCTCTAGCTAATACACTTAGTGTGGAATGTGACCTTTACTCCCCCTCTAACAAATCCAGTTAGTAATGAATGTGACCTGCACTCCTCTAGCTAATACACTTAGTGTGGAATGTGACCTTTACTCCCCCTCTAACTAATCCATTTAGTGATGAATGTGAACGTACTCCTTTAGCTAATGTAGTTAGTGTTGAATCTGACCTGTCCTCCTCTAGCTAATGCAGTTAGTGTTGAATGTGACCTGTCCTCCTTTAGCTAATGCAGTTAGTGTTTAATGTGACCTGTCCTCCTCTAGCTAATGCAGATAGTGTTTAATGTGACCTGTACTCTTAAAGCAAATTTAGTTTGTGTTGAGTGTGACCTGTATTCCTCTAGTTAATGCACTTAGTGTCAAATGTGACCTGTTCTCCCTTTCTACCTAATGAAGTTAGTGTTGAATGTGACCTGTTCTCCTCTAGCTAATGCAGTTAGTTTTGAATGAAACCTGCCCTCCCTTTCTAACGAATGCAGTTAATGTTGAATGTGACCTGTAATCCTCTTCTACCTAATGCAGTTAGTGCTGAATGTGACCTGTACTCCTCTAGCTAATGCAGATAGTGCTGAATGTGGCCTGTACTCCCACTCTAGCTAATGGAGTAAGTGTTGAATGAGAGTTGCATTCCTCCTTTAGAAAATACAGTTAGTATTACTAGCTAATGCAGTAAGTGTTGAATGTGACCTGTCCTCCTCATCCAGCTCATGCAGTGTGTTGAATGTGACCTGTACTCCTCTAGCTAATGCAGATAGTGCTGAATGTGGCCTGTACTTCCCCTCAAACTAATGCAGTTAGTGTTCAATTTAACCAGTACTCCCCCTCGACCTAATGCAGTTACCACTGGATGTGACCTATACTCCTCTACCTAATGGAGTTAGTGTTGAATGTGACCTGTAATCCCCTTCTACATAATGCAGTTAGTGCTAAATGTGACCTGTACTCCCCCTCTAGCTAATGGCGTAAGTGTTGAATGAGATCTGTACTCCCCCTCTAGCTAATGCAGCTAGAGTTGAATGGGATCTGTACCCCCCTTTGCATATTGCAGTTTGTGTTGAATGTGACCTGTACTCCCCCACTACCTTATGCAGTTTGTGATGAATGTGACCTGTAACCCGCCAGCTAATTCACTTAGTATTGAATATGACCTGTTCTCCTCTAGCAAATGTAGTTAGAGTAGAACGTGACCTGTACTCCTCCTCAAGCTAATGCAGTTAGTGCTGAATGGGACCTTTACTCCCCCGCTACCTAATGAAGTTAGTGTTGAATGTGACCTGTACTCTCCCTCTACCTAATGCAGTTAGTGTTTAAAGTGACCTGTCCTCCACCTCTAGCTAATGCAGTTTGTGTTGAATGTGACCTGTACTCCTCTAGCAAAAGTAGATAGTGCTGAGTGTGACCTGTACTCCCTTTCGACATAATTTGGTTTGAATTTAATGTGACCTGTACTCCTCCAGCTAATGCAGTGTGTTGAATGTAACCAGTACTCCCTCTCGACCTAATGCAGTTAGCATTGAGTGTGACCTGTACTCCGCTAGCTAATGCAGTTAGTGCTGAATGTAACCTGTACTCCCCTTGTATCTAATGCAGATGGTGCTGAATTTGACCTGTACTCCCCCTCAACCTAATGCATTGACCTGTACTCCTCTAGCTAATACAGTTACTGTTAAACGTAAACTGTACTCCCCCTTCTACCTAATTCAGTTTGTTTTGAATGTGACCTGTAATCCCCTTTTATTTATTATTATGTATTCATTTATTTATTTCAGTTTGCTGACTGGGGAAATCCACTGGGCCCATGAGTGCCCGTTTTCAGTGGAGGCCTGGGGAGAAAAACTCCAATATAACACAACCATTAAAGATACAAAAGTAAATAAGTTACATAATAAAGTACAGTTTACATGAATGTACATTCTGTATAAAGCTTGGTCAAGAAAAATAGTTTTGATGTATCAGGAAGGCTGTACTGTATAGATTCATTTGAGAATATATCTTCATAACAAGTGAAGTGTAGAAATATTACAGATAACAATCGATTAATGTAAGGAAACACTTTACATGCATTCATTTGACATAAGAAGCTATTTACAATATTTACAAAGTAGATATAGTGTCTTGAGAAGCAATTGCAGAGAGCACGAGTCAGCTCAGGGAAATAGTTGTTGGGGTATTAGAGAGATTAGGAGCCTAGGAGTAACACCACCTTAGGGCAATTGTTAGAAAGAATTAGACAGGGTGAAAACAGGTGCATTTCCATTTGGAATACAATTAAGTGAAAAGCTGTGTTTTAAAGTTTTCTGAGTTTGTTATTGTCCTAAGAGTGAATGGGAGAGAATTCCATTTCTTGCCTAGTGAGAAAGAGAGGAGAAGATGGTCAGCAGGTCATTTTGGTTTGTGGATAGCAATTAGGTTTTGATGTTCAGATCTAAGAGGTCTATTGGGGGGTATAGGGGGTAGGATGTTTGTTAGAGCTGGAAATTTATTTGGGTGAAGTACAAGTCTGTGTGCTGTGGCAAGTTGGAGGTAGTTTAGGTAATTAGGGAGTTCTAGCCAGTTTAGAAAATTAAAGGTATGGCAGTGATGGGTGGAATTTTGGGATCTGGAGGCAAATCTGGAGATTTTCTTATAGCAGTTTTCCAATTTAGAGGTGTTGGTAGAGGTCAGGTTAGTTAGAATAGGTGCTCCATATAACAGGGATGGGAGGAGGTAGGTAGTAGCTAAAGTATGTCTAGTAGAGTTTGAGAGACAGATATTGTTCCTATAAAGCATACCTAGCATTTGGTGGGTTTTCTTTATATTTTGTTGGCTATGGATATCGAACTTAAGGTGTTCATCAATAGTAATGCCAAGAAGTTTTGCAAAGGGAGCCACTTCAGTGGGAGAGTTGGAATGGCTAAGGACTTTGAATGAATTTTTGTCATAAGAGAAAGTCTTGGAGGGAGAGAATAGTAGAATTTTAGATTTATTTGCATTTAGAAACAGGTGGTTTTGTTGCATCCAGTTTTTAGTAGTAAAAAAGACAGTTTGGGTTTTAGTGAGTAGTTGAGGGAGGTGTGAGGCAGAGCAGACTAATGTAGAATCGTCTGCATATTGAATAATTTTGGCATCAGGAATAACAGAGTGAAGTTTATTGATAAAGATGTTAAAAAGCATAGGTCTGAGGATGGACCCTTGAGGGATGCCAGTTGGGGTAGGAAGAAAGGAGGAGGTAGTACTGATGCTGATGGGGGGGTAGAGCTAGGTGAACGATATATGAAGGCAGGAAGGTAGACTCTAATGGTGTCGGGAATGGTGCCAGAGTAAGTTATTTTATTTGGATGGGTGACTAGGATCCAGTCTATAATGGATCCTGGGGGATTTGTTTTGTTGAGTCAAGTGGTGGAAATAATTACTTGAGTGAAGTTATAGAGGTTAATGGATAGGGAGGGAGTGGGATTATTGAACTTGTTCCAGTAGAGATTTACATCCCCTAGAATGTAAGTTTCGTAACTAATTTCAGATGCGGCCCATAAGAGGGTATTTATCAGGGTAGAGATGCTGTTACCAAGAGTTATATAAAGGGCTATGCTGCAGATATTTTTGTGCTTGTTCATTTTTAGTAGACCAACTGTTAGTTTGGTATTGTTGATTTGCAGGATAGGAATTTGGAGGGGAATTAAGGTAAGAAGATTAGAGTAGATTAGGGCAGTGCCACCGTCTTTTTTATTTAGTCGGTCAGTTCTGAGGGACTGAAATCCTTTAGGCAGGATTTCAGAGTCAGAGCTATGGGGTTTGAGCCAGGTTTCTGAGATAGCTAAGATGTCAGGATGGTTATGAGTTAGCCATGCTTGAAATTGGTGAGTTTTATTGTTGAGACTTTGGGCATTGAGAATGAAGAATTTTAGGGTATTGTGGGGGGAGGAGGGGGAAAAAGGAGAAGAGGGGAGGGAGTTATTAGTAAGTGGGCTTGGGCCAGGGTTGGGATGGATATACCCAGCCAATTTAGGTTGCTGAAGGAATGAGTTTTTAGCTATTCGGGTTTATTTTGCATAAATTTGGGAGGAAATAACATTAGTTTAGGTGTAAGTATTTTGGCTGCAGAGGTGATAATTTTAGGATAGAATAGGTGCAAGGGGTGAGGTTGAATAAGGGAAGAGGAGATGTAGTAGAAATGAGAGAATGAATATAGGAACAGACTGGTGAATGTGTCAGTTAGAAATTAAGGTAGGAAAGGTGGTACATTGGAGGAGTATGAACTGGCATAACATATGGGATTTAGATATACAAGGAGGAAGCAGGGGGCCTGGAGAATGTGAAGAATTAAGGAAAGCATCATAGGACAAAGGTAGTTTAATGCGTATAATTTGGCGGGGAGAAGCAGGTGAGAAATAAGAGAGGATGGTGACAGAGCAGAAGTTTAACTGAATTTAAAATGAAACAGGGCAGGGGATTTTAAAATGGTGGGGGTTGAGAGAGTGTGAATGTTTTTATATAGGAGGAAGAGATGAGGAGTTGTAAAGAGGGAAAAGCTTTTACTGGGTAATTATGTAGGGTGTGTAGAGGGGCGGGGTATAAATTGGGAAGTGATTCTATTGGGTAGTTGGGTTTAATAGGTGGAGAAAGGGTAGAATAAATGTAGAGGTGCTGGGGTGGGTGGGAATTGGGGCAGGGTAGGGCAGCAGAGTGAGCTCAAAAGGCAAACGGAGCGTGTAGAGCCAAGGAGGAGGAGGAAGTGTATCAGTGAAGGTGAGAGAAGACCTGAGATAAGAAGACTACAGTAAAGGCACTCAGTATTAGAGTTGAAGGAAGCAGATGTTTCACAAGAGCTAGAGGCTATAAAGGGCAGAGAAAGTGTAAAAGAATGATTGGCTAAATATGGTGCTAAGAAGATGGCAGAGTTAGGTTAAGGTATTGTAAGCATACATAGGGGTGTAGAAAGAAGCAGTAAATGCTGGCACCTAGTGGCCAGACTGGGTAATTACAATAGTAGGCGTCGGACACAGGGAAAATGGGGAAGAGACCAGGAAAGCAGAGAGGGAGGATTAAAGCCAGGGTAGGCTGATAGCTTTTGCTCACCGGTTTGCTGTACTAGAGGGCAATTTTAATTTACTGTTTAGTTTACAATAGGGTACATACACTTAATATTAATTCCTGGGGAGGCAAGGATGTAATAGAAGCACAGCAGGAGTTCTTTTACGATGTCTGTTTAAGGGCAGGAAGCCAGGGATTCCAAGCAGAGAACTAGGAGACACCTGGGGTGGTAGTGATTCAGCAAGGATACACCGTAAGGAAAATGAATAAATGAGCAGTTGTATACCTAGAAAACAAAACTACAATAGCAAAAGAAAGAGAGGGAGAGAAAAAAGGAATAATTACATCAGTAGTAGTGAGCTATCCCAAGAGATGGTGGGTAGAAAGGAGAGAGAGAGAGAGAGAAAACATCAATAAAATTAAATTAATCATGGAAATGCAGCACAGTTCCCGAAAATATACCATAAGTAATGCAACACAGTTTCAGACTACAGCACGTTAGGAACACACAGTAGACAACATCTAGGTAAATTATTGTTTAGGGCAGCACAGACTTGTATTAAAACTAAAAATGCAGGATAAAATCATTTATGGAATTAAAGAAGAGTAGCACAGACTTATTACAGCTCAAGATACAGGCTCTAGTAATCAAATGTAGCAGTTACACATTCATCTAAAGTAATTCATTAGTCAGAGCAGCACATACCTCTACTAAGATAGATAAGCAGGGCTCGAGTAAAATATACAGCATTTGTGAGTTAGGAAACAGAAACACACACGAGATGCTGCTCACAGATAGGCCATATAGTCAGAAATTGTATGCTTAAGCAGTCTCATTTGCTAACAGAAACGTAAGTTAGTTAACTGAGAAAAGGCTGTCAGACTACCCGTGATATGTGAGGAGGTAAATCCACAAAAAATGAGGAACTGTAATCCTATGGCATCAATAATTTAGTATAAAAACATATATAGAGCAGGCATCTGTACGTCACAAAAAAAATGTGGACAGCAAAAACAGCCAGAAAACCGCAAATAGTGTTGAATGTGATCTGTACTCTCCTATACCTAATGCAGTTAGTGTTGAATGTGACCTGTACTCCTCTAGCTAATGCAGTTAGTGTTGAATATAACTGGTGCTCCCCCTCGACCCAATGCAGTTAGCATTTAATGTAACCTGTACACCTCTAGTTAATGCAGTTAGTGTTGAATGTGACCTGCACTCATCCTCTAGCTGGTGGAGTTAGTGTTGAACGTGACCTATACTCACACCATTTATCCAATGCAGTTAGTGTTGAATGTGGCTGTACTCCTCTACTTAATACACTTAGTGTTGAATGTGACCTGTACTCCCCCAGTAACTAATGCAGTTAGTGCTGAATGTGTCCTGTACTCCCCCTCTAACTAAAGCAGTTAGTGGTGAATGTGTCCTGTACTACTTTAGATAATGCAGTTAGTGTTGAATGTGACCTGTACTCACCCACTGGCTAATGCAGTTAGTGTTAAATGTGACCTGTACTCTTCTAGCCAATGCAGATTGTGCTGAATGTGACCTGTACTACCTCTCGACCTAATCCAGTTAGCATTGAATGTGACCTGCTCACCTCTAGCTAATGCAGTTATTGTTGAATGTAACATGTACTTTCATTCTACCTAATGCACGTAGTGTTGAATGTGACCTGTACTCCCCCTCTACCTAATCTCTCTAGCTAATGGAGTAAGTGTTAAATGAGATGTGCTCCCCTTCTTCTAAATTAAGTTAGTGTTCAGTGTGACTTGTGCTCCTCTAGCGAGGGCAGTTATTGTTGAATGTGATGGGTACTCCCCATCTGCCTAATGCAGTTAGTGTTGAATGTGACCTGTACTTCTCTAGCAAATTTAGTTAGTGCTGAGTGTGACCTGTACTCCTCTAGCTAATGCACTTAGTGTCGAATGTGATCTGTTCTCCCCTTCTACTTAATGCAGTTAGTGTTGAATGTGACCTGAACTCCTCTAGCTATTGCAGATAGTGCTGAATGTGACCTATACTCCCCATCGAACTAATGCAGTTAGTGTTCAATGTAACCTGTACTCCCCCTTGACCTAATGCAGTTAGCATTGAATATGACCTGTACTCCTCTAGCTAATGCAGTTAGTTTTGAATGAAACCTACACTCTCCTTCTAACTAAAGCAGTTAATGTTGAATGTGACCTGTAATCCTCTTTTACCTAATGCAGTTAGTGCTGAATGTGACCTGTACTCCCCCTCTAGAAAATGCAGTTAGTGTTCAGTGTGACCTGTCCTCCACTAGCTAATGCAGTGTGTTGAATGTGACCAGTCCTTCTCATCTAGCTAATGCAGTGTATTGAATGTGACCTGTACTCTTCTAGCTAATGCAGTTAGTGTTGAATGTGACCTGTACTCCCCATTGAACGAATGCAGTTAGTGTTCAATGTAACTTGTACTCCCCCTTGACCTAATGCAGTTAGCATTGAATGTGACCTGTACTCCTCTAGTTAATGCAGCTAGTGTTGAATGTGACATGTCCTCCGCCTCTACCTAATGCAGTTGGTGTTGACTGTGACCTGAACTCCTCTAGCAAAAGTAGATAGTTTTGAGTTTGACCTGTACTCCTCTAGCTAATGCACTTAGTGTCAAATGTGACCTGTTCTCCTCTTCTACCTAATGGAGTTAGTGTTGAATGTGAACTATACTCCTCTAGCTATTACAGTTAGTGTTGAATGTAACCTGTACTACCCTTCTACCTAATGCAGTCAGTGTTGAATGAGAACTGTACTCCACATCTACCTATTGCAGTTAGCGTTGAATGTGACCTGTAGTCCTCTAGCTAATGCAGTTTGTGCTGAATGTAACCTGTACTCCCCTTCTATCTAATGCAGATAGTGCTGAATTTGACCTGTACTCCACCTCGACCTAATGCATTTAGCATTGAATGTGACCTGTACTCATCTAGCTAATACAGTTAGTATTAAATGTAAACTGTACTCCCCTTCTACCTAATGCAGTTAGTGTTGAATGTGACCTGTAATCCCCTTCGACCGAATGCAGATAGTGTTCAATGTGACCTGTTCTCCCCTCTACCTGATGCAGTTAGTGTTCAATGTGACCTGTACTTCAACTCTACCTTATGCAGCTAGTGTTGAATGAGACCTGTTCTCCCCCTCTAGCTAATGCAGTTAGAGCTAAATTTGACCTGTACTCCCCCTCCAGCTAATGCAGTTAGTGTTGAATGTGACCTCTACTCCCCCCTCTAGGTAATGCAGTTAGTGTTGAATATGACCTGTACTCCCCCTCTACCTAATGTAATTAGTGTTGAATGTGACCTCTATTCCTGCTCGAACTAATGCAGTTAGCATTGAATGTGACCTGAACTCCTCTGGCTAATGTAGTTAGTGTTGAATTTGTCCTATACTCCTCCTCGAACAAACGCACTTAGTGGTGAATGTGTCCTGTACTCCTCTAGATAATGCAGTTAGTATTGAATGTGACCTGTACTCCCCCACTGGCTAATATAGTTAATGTTGAATGTGATTTGTAATTGAATGCAGTTGCTGTTGAATGTGATCTCTACTCCTCTACCTAATGCAGATAGTGCTGAATGTGACCTGTTCTCCCTGTCAACCAAATGCAGTTAGCATTGAATGTGACCTGTACTCCCCTAGCTAATGCAGTTAGTGTTGAATGTAACCTGCACTCCCCAACTATCGAATGCAGTGTGTTGAATGTGCCCTGTACTCCCCTTCTAACTAATGAAGTTAGCTTTGAATCTAAACCATACTCCTCTAGCTAATGCAGTTACTTTTGAATGTAACCTACACTCCCCTTCTAACTAATGCAGTTAGTGCTGTATGTGACCTGTAATCCCCTTCAACCTAATGCAGTTGGTGCTGAATGTGGCCTGTACTTCACCTCTAGCTAATGGAGTGTGTTGAATGAGACCTGTACTCCCTGTCTAGCTAATGCAGTTAGTGTAGAATGTGACATGTATTCCCCCGCTTCCTAATGCAGTTAGTGCTCAGTGTGACCTGTGCTCCTCTAGCGAGTGCAGTTAGTGTTCAATGTGATGGGTACTCCCCATCTGCCTAATGCAGATAGTGTTGAATGTGACCTGTACTCCCCCTCAACCTAATGCAGGTTGCATTTAATGTGACTTGTACTCCTCTACTTAATGCGGTTAGTGTTGAATGTGACCTGTACTCATCCTGTAGCTGTTGGAGTTAGTGTTGAATGTGACCTGTACTCCGCTAGCTATTACAGTTAGTGTTGAATGTAACCTGTACTACCCTTCTACCTAATGCAGTCAGAGTTGAATGAGAACTGTACTCCACATCTACCTATTGCAGTTAGCATTGAATGTGACCTGTACTCCGCTAGCTATTACAGTTAGTGTTGAATGTAACCTGTACTACCCTTCTACCTAATGCAGTCAGTGTTGAATGAGAACTGTACTCCACATCTACCTATTGCAGTTAGCATTGAATGTGACCTGTAGTCCTCTAGCTAATGCAGTTTGTGCTGAATGTAACCTGTACCTACCTTCTATCTAATGCAGATAGTGCTGAATTTGACCTGTATTCCACCTTGACCTAATGCATTCAGCATTGAATGTGACCTGTACTCATCTAGCTAATACAGTTAGTATTAAATGTAAACTGTACTTCCCTTCTACTGAATGCAGATAGTGTGGAATGTGACCTGTACTCCCCTCTACCTGATGCAGTTAGTGTTCAATGTGACGTGTACTTCAACTCTACCTTATGCAGCTAGTGTTGAATGAGACCTGTTCTCCCGCTCTAGCTAATGCAGTTAGAGCTAAATTTGACCAGTACTCCCCCTCCAGCTAATGCAGTTAGTGATGAATGTGACCTCTACTCCCCCCTCTAGGTAATGCAGTTAGTGTTGAATATGACCTGTACTCCCCCTCTACCTAATGGAATTAGTGTTGAATGTGACCTCTATTCCTGCTCGACCTAATGCAGTTAGCACCGAATGTGACCTGAACTCCTCTGGCTAATGCAGTTAGTGTTGAATTTGTCCTATACTCCTCCTCTAACAAACGCACTTAGTGGTGAATGTGTCCTGTACTCCACTAGATAATGCAGTCAGTGTTGAATGTGACCTGTACTCCTCTGGCTAATGTAGTTAGTGTTGAATGTGTCCTGTACTCCTCCTCTAACAAACGCACTTAGTGGTGAATGTGTCCTGTACTCCACTAGATAATGCAGTCAGTGTTGAATGTGACCTGTACTCCCCCACTGGCTAATGCAGTTAGTGTTGAATGTGATCTGTAATTTAATGCAGTTACTGTTGAATGTGATCTCTACTCCTCTACCTAATGCAGATAGTGCTGAATGTGACCTGTTTTCCCCATCAACCAAAGGCAGTTAGCATTGAATGTGACCTGTACTCCCCTAGCTCATGCAGTTAGAGTTGAATGTAACCTGTACTCCCCTACTATCGAATGCAGTGTGTTGAATGTGCCCTGTACTCCCCTTCTAACTGATGCAGTTAGCTTTGAATCTAAACTATACTCCTCTAGCTAATGCAGTTACTTTTGAATGTACCCTGCGATACCCTTCTAACTAATGCAGTTAGTGTTGAATGTGACCTGCAATCCCCTTCAACATAATGCAGTTAGTGCTGAATGTGGCCTGTACTTCCCCTCTAGCTAATGAAGTAAGTGTTGAATGAGACCTGTACTCCCCCTCTAGCTAATGCAGTTAGTGTAGAATGTGACATGTATTCCTCCGCTTCCTAATACAGTTAGTGTTCAGTGTGACCTGTGCTCCTCTAGCGAGTGCAGTTAGTTTTCAATTTGATGGGTACTCCCCATCTGCCTAATGCAGATAGTGTTGAATATGACCTGTACTCCCCCTCGACCTAATGCAGTTTGCATTTAATGTGACTTGTACTCCTCTAGTTAATGCAGTTAGTGTTGAATGTTCATAGGTTCATAGGTTCATACTAGGCTATCTGCCCTAGGACATTTATAAGCCTAGCCAGTGTGTGTCTGGCTTCCGCCAACCATTTTATATTAATTTTGCTATGCCCTTTTTCGAGGTTAGTATACTGTGCCTCTGTCTAACAGTGACACAGAAGTGATACCCAGGGTAAACCTACGATCTCCCATCCACTCATCAAGATTCCTCTTGAAGAGAGTCAATGAGGGACTCTGCCTAACCTGGACTGGGATTTTATTCCATAGTGAAGGGAGCCTCCCGGTTATGAATCTGTCCCTCCAGCATGTCCTATTTATTTCAGTGCTGAGGTTCAAGTCTCTCGAGCGCGTAGCTCGATGGGATTTGGATTTTCTGAGGTGCAGCATATCCATTAATTCCGGGATGGACATGGCTTTATACGTCAGGCACAGATCGCCTCTGAGCAGGCGGTATGACACTGAGTAGAGCTGGAGTTTCTTTAACCGGGCAGCATATGGCATCTGTTTGAGCCCTTTGATCCTCTTGGTGAGGTACTTTTGGGGTCTTTCCAGTTGCTGCAGGTGTCTGGTAAGGTACATCCCAAAAGGGGCATTGTACTCAATTATGGGCCTGATGAGGGATGAGTAAAGAGGCACGATGACCTCACTGATCTAGATGTGAATCCCTTCATGATTAGGTGGGCTATATAAAATGTTTTTCTAACCACTTTGGCCACGTGGTTGTCAAATGAGAGATTGCTATCAACTTTGGTCCCCAGGTCCCTAATTACTTCTTCTGTACTTAATGGATTACCATCTATGTGGTAATTTGTGGGCACTTTGTTTTTGCCAAAGGGGATGACTATACACTTTTTGGCGTTTAGCTTGAGGCCATGGCTCTGGCACCAGTTGTCTGTTTCTATGAGGCCCTTTTGGAGGATGCTTGCGTCGGCTGGAGAGTCGATTATGGCGCCCAGTTTGCAGTCATCTGCGAACTTGGTCAGCCACAGTCCTTCCATGTTTGCCTGTACCTCCGAGAAATATATACCTAACAAGAGAGGTCCCAGGACTGAGCCTTTTGGGGGACGCCACTTGTAACTGGTTTGGAGTCTGACATGGCTCCAGCAATTCTAACCATGTGGGTTCTGTCCTTGAGCCAGTTCACAACCCATCTAGTGACATAGGGGTTTATATTTAAGCTGGTGAGCTTATCTATAATGCCCGAGTGGGATATTGTATCGAAGGCTTTTGCTAGGTCCAGGTAGGCTGTGTGGACCACCTTCCCCTCGTCAATGGCCTTGGTGACTGTTTCAAAGAAATTGACCAGGTTTAAGAGGCAGGATCTGCCCTTAACAAAGCCGAACTGGGTAGGATCCAGTGTCTGTAGGTTCCCAATATCTTTATTTATGAGGTCCATGATGATCCTTTCCATAGCTTTGCAGACCAAGCTAGTCAGGCTTATGGGGCAATAGTTTCCAGGATCTGTTGAGGCACCACCTTTGTGGAGAGGGACCACTGTTGCTGTACGCTACTCTTTGGGTATATATCCTGTAGTAAGGCTGAGAATGAACAGTGGTTTTATGTTTGGGTTTAGCTCTTCTTGGAGTTCATGTAGGACGCAGCCCGGGACACCATCTGGTCCCATTGATGCTGTGTTTTTTTGCTTTGGAGAGGGCGGCTCTTACATGAGCATCTGAGATGTCAGGGGGGGCAGCACTCTGCTGGGACAGATATTCGCCCTTTTGGTGGGGAGGAAGGGGGGAGTTTGCGCTGAACCTGTCAGCTAGGATGTTGGCAATGTCTGTGGGTTTGGTGTATTTTTTGTCATTTTGGACTAATTCTGAGCATATCTGGGAATTCCCACCCAGGTTCCTAACATAACTAAAGAAAGCCTTGTGATTATCCTTAGTGTCCTGTGCAATTTTTCTCTCGAAGCTGGCCTTAGACGATTTTATAAGTGCCCATAGTTTTTTGCTAATACTCATCAGAGATGCCTTCCCTTTTTGGGATTTTGCTCTATCATGTAGTAGCTTCCTCCTTCTATTGTATAGTTAGTTTATGGCTGGGGTCCACCAGACAGGACGTCTGCCTTTGGAGGATTGGGTCTTGGTTTTATTTGGGATTGCATGATCCATGCATTCCTGAAGGTGTTCATAGAATGCGTTTATAAAGGATTCTGTGGTCTGGGCCGTATTTTCCACAGGCCCGGGAGCTTTGAAGGATTCCACCTCGGTTTTGAGGAGTGTGAAATTTGCTTTAGAGAAGTTTTTCACTGTGGTTTTCTGGGCAGGGGGTAGGGTCGGGATGTGTATATTCAGTGAGATTAGTTTATGGTCTGTTCTTACCAGTGAGGGATACACTTCTGGTCTGGAGCATAGAGTCCCCATGTTGGTGATGATCAGGTCCAGTATGTTTTCCCCTCTTGTGGGAGTGGTAACAAGTTGTTCCATATCATTTGAGTTTATAAATTCTAGGAACCATTGAGCTAGGGTGTTGGAGCTAGAGTAATGCTCCCAGTCTATGTTTGGGTAGATGAAGTCATCCAATATAATGGTGTTTGGAGAGACCTTCATATTTTCCGGTGTTCTCAGGAAGGCCGAGTGGGGTTCCTGGGTTTGGGAGGGTGGTCTGTAGTAGGCTATAAACTGGAAGGCAGTTTTACCCACTGTTAGTTGCACATGGATAGTCTCTGATGCTTCGTGCTGTGCCACCAACCTGGAGGTGTGGGTATCTTAAACGAATATTGATACTCCTTCTCCTTTTGTGGTTCGGTCCAAGTTTTGGGGCCGAAAAGCATGGTATGAGGTATAACCTGGTAGTGCTGCGGTGCTCTCGGGAGCCTTGAACCAGGTTTCTGTTACTGCACAGATATCGATGTTCTCCATGCTAAGGCGAGTTTCGAGTGCGTGCATCTTGAGATTTAGACTTCTGGCGTTGAGTAGCATTACTCTTAGTTTCTTATCCCTTGTGATACCTATGGAGGTGGGTTTGTCTTTTGAGCCTTGCCTAAAAAAGGCACTATGGGGTAGCAAGAGCCTTTGCCAATATCTGAAAGCCCAGGGGTGACAGGTGCAAGCCGTCCCTAGCGAAGCATCGTGGCTTGTCGAGCATGTCATCCCAGGCTGACAGGCATTGGATCCCCTTTGAATGACACCAATACTTAAGCCAATTGTTGAAATTGATCATCTTGTCTTCATATTGTGGCATCATTCTTGGTGAGGGTAAGATGCTACTCAAGGTCAGGGTCATACCGGCCTGGGCAACATGCTCAGAGAGCTCCTCTATGTCTCTTTTCATGTAGTCCAGGGAGGTACGTCTCAGGTCATTCACACCAGCATGGACAATGACTGAGTCATATTTGTACTTGCCTTGGAGTGACCTGAGTGCATGTGTTATGTGGCGGATCCTAGCGCCCAACAGGCAGCTCACTGTGACCTTCTTGTTCAGCCTGGTGAGTGGGACGTCAGTGTGCCTGACGAAAGAGTCACCTATTACAAGTGTATCAGGTGTGTTGTTTAGCCTTAAGGGCTGTGATTGTTCAGCACACTGGCTTTGTGAGCTATGTGTTGCACGTGTTTTGTTTTGGGGTAGCGGTTTCTTGGGTGTCTGCTTTGGAGGTCTCTGCTGCTTAGGCAGATTTTTATTTAGAGCCTCCGAGTATGTTTTTGTGTGTTTATGTGTTTGGTTTGCTGTCGTGGTAGGTCTATGTGAGACTGTAATTGTAGTGAGTGTGGTTTCCTTCTCCTCCTGACTGGTTACGCCAGTACTGAGTTGAGAGAGCTTAGCCTCCAGTTTGGCTATATGGTTGCATCTCTCACATGTGTTGGAATTTGTTGGGAGGAGGAGAGGGTTGTCTGTGTACACGAGGCAGTTGTAACATTGCCTCAAGATTCTCAGATTCACCAGCTGGACCAGAGAGGAGATTGACAACTGACCTTTGGACATGCTAGAATAGTATTGGGAATTCCTTTATAATTGGAAAAAAGGGCCAATGGGGAACAAGGTACTCAAGGGGAGTTTGTGAGGGTGTAGTGCTTTTTATTTTTTTAGTGCTGACTTTGTGAGCAAGTGCCAGGTAACTTAAATGCAATGTGTTACAGGTAACTTAAATGCAAAAACGACAAACAGTAACTTTCTTTCAAGTGAAACAAGGAAATAAGTACAGTAAGCAATGCAGATATCACTAGGGATCCACAGAAGCACAGAAAAGCCACATTTTAGGTGGAATTAGAATTTCAGGGAAATAACAAGCAAACAAACAACAAGCATACAAACAAAGCTAGATTCAGCATGCCTGGATCTTGTCTGTGCTACAGCAAACAAGGTGTACCAATTTCAGTAAGAAACAGTTCAGTGACCTGTACTCATCCTGTAGCTGTTGGAGTTAGTGTTGAATGTGAACTATACTCCCATCATTTTCCCAATCCAGTTAGTGCTGAATGTGAGCTGAACTCCTCTAGTTAATGCACTTAATGTTGAATGTGTCCTGTACTCCCCCTCTAACGTAAGCAGTTAGTGGTGAATGTGTCCTGTATTCCTCTAGATAATGCAGTTGGTGTTGAATGTGACCTGTACTCCTCTAGCTAATGCAGTTACTGTTGAATGTAACCTGTACTCCCCTTCTACCTAATGCAGTTAGTGTTGAATATGACCTGTGCTCCCACTCTTGCTAATGCAGTCAGTGTTGAATGTGACTTGTATTCCCCATATAGGTAAAGCAGTTAGTGTTGAAAGTCACCTGTACTCTCCTTCTACATAATGCAGTTAGTGTTGAATGTCACCTGTACTCTCCCTCTACCTAATGCAGTTAGTGTTGAATGTGACCTGTACTTACCCTCTAGCTAATGCAGTTAGTGTTGAATGTGACCTGTCCTTCTCTAGCTAATGCAGTTAGTGTTGAATGTAACCTGTACTCCTCTAGCAAATTTAGTTAGTGTTGAATGTGACCTGTACTCCTCTAGCTAATGCACTTAGTGTAGAATGTGACCTGTTCTCCCCTTCTACATAATGCAGTTAGTGTTGAATGCGACCTGTACTCCTCTAGCTATTGCAGATAGTGCTGAATGTGACCTGTACTCCCCCTCTACCTAATGCATTTACTATTGAATGTGACCTGTGCTCCTCTAGCTAATGCAGTTAGTTTTGAATAAAAGCTGCCTTCCCCTTCTACCTAAGTGCAGTTAGTGCTGAATATAACCTGTACTCCCTCTCTAGCTAGTGGAGTAAGTGTTGAAGGAGACCTGTACTCCCCCTCTAGAAAACACAGTTAGTGTTCAGTGTGACCTGTCCTCCTCTAGCTAATGCAGTAAGTGTTGAATGAGACCTGTCCTCCTCATCAAGCTAATGCAGATAGTGCTGAATGTGACCTGCACTCCCCCTCCAGTTAATGCAGTTAGTGTTCAATGTAACCTGTACCCCCCTCGACCTAATGCAGTTAGCATTGAATGTGACCTATACTCCTCTAGCTAATGCAGTTAGTGTTGAATGCGGTTTACTATCAAAAGTGCGAACGGCACTACGTCGACTGTCATATACTCAAACATGGAAGGTCGTAATCGGTAATGTCGAAGGCAAAATAATCAATCTAGGAATGGTTTAACATGGGTCGAGGTAGGTGTTCAGTATTATTCCGAACTACAAACATCTCCCCTACCTCGACCCATGTTAAAACCATTCCTAGATTGATTATTTTGTCTTCGACATTACCGATTACAACCTTCCATGTTTGAGTATATGACAGTCGACGTAATGTCGTTCGCAATTTTGATAGTAAACCGTTGAATGTGACCTGTACTCCTCTAGCTATTGCAGATAGTGCTGAATGTGACCTATACTCCCCTGCTGCCTAATGCAGTTAGTGTTGAATGTGACTCGTTCTCTACCTCTACCTAATGCAGTTAGTGCTGAATGTGACCTGTACTCCTCTAGCTAATGCACTTAGTTTTGAATGTGACCTGTACTCCCCCACTACCTTATGCAGTTTGTGATGAATGTGACCCGTAACCCTCCAGCTAATTCACATAGTGTTGAATATGACCTGTTCTCCTCTAGAAAATGTAGCTAGAGTTGAACGTGACCTGTACTCCTAATCAAACTAATGCAGATAGTGTGGAATGGGACCTATACTCCCCCGCTGCCTAATGCAGTTAGTGTTGAATGTAACCTGTACTCTCCCTCTACCTAAAGCAGTTTGGTTCCTATCAGTTTGTTGAAACGTCAGCAGTTCGAACACCATATGTTCGAACAGTGACTTCCGAAAACTGATTATCTCGAAGCCGTGGAACACCGAATTTTTCTGTGGCTTCGGTATAGTCAGCGTTGTTGTGGAAAGTTACGAGTCGGCTTCAGGTAAGTGTGCGGATGTTAGGATTAGGACACGGGTGAGGTGGTTGTACGATAGTGACAGACTTTAGGGTTAGGGTGGGATAGGTGAGTTACAGTTAGTGCGTAGGTGGCGGGTGTGCAATAGCAACAGACTTTAGGGTTAGGGCAGGATAGGTGAGTTAGGGTTAGGGTGCGGGTCAGATGAGTGTGCAGTAGTGATGGACCTTAGGGTTAGGATTTGGGTTAAGGTAAGTGAATAGATAATAGTCTATGTACAGTTTAGTGTAGGGTTAAATGTAGGATTTTAAGTGTATGTGTGTGGATTGCTGTTATTTTTGGTGTGCTTGTGTTGTGTGTGTGTTTCTTGGAACAGCAATTTTTTTCCCTGGGGAAAAAAGTTGCTGTTCTAAGACTTTGAAGTTTTTGCACTTCGAGGTTAGAAGTTCGAATATATGGTGTTCGAACTTCAGCCGTTTCATTGAAGTGATATAGACCCATGAAGTTAGTGTTGAATTTGACCTGTACTCCTCTAGCTAATGCACTTAGTTTTGCATGTGACCTTTACTTCCGCTCTCACTAATGCAGTTAGTGTTGAATGTAACCTGTACTCCTCTAGCTAATGCAGTTAGTGTCGAATGTGACCTGTCCTCTGCCTCAAGCTAATGCAGTTAGTTTTGAATGTAACCTGCACACCCCTTCTTACTGTTGCAGTTTGTGTTGAATGTGGCCTGTATTCCCCTTCTACCTAATGCATTTAGTGCTGAATGTGACATGTGCTCCCCCTCAAGCTAATGGAGTAAGCGTTAAATGAGACCTGTACTCCCCCTCTTCCTAATGCAGTTAGTATTCAGTGGGCCCTGTGCTCCTCTAGCTAGTGCAGTTAGTGTTGAATGTGATGGGTACTCCTCATCTGCCTAATGCAGTTAGTGATGAATGTGACATGTATTCCTTCAATACCTATATATATGCAGTTACTGTTAATGTGTCCTGTACTCCCACTCTACCTAATTCAGTTAGTGTTGAACTTGACCTGAACTCCTCTAGCGAGTGCAGCTAGTGTTGAATGTGACCTGTAGTCCCCCTTCATCTAATACAGTTAGCATTGAATGTGACCTGTATTCCCCCCTAGCTAATGCAATCATTGCTGAATGTGACCTGTACTGCTCTACCTAAAGCAGCTTGTGTTGAATGGGACCTGAACCCCCTCTGCCTAATGCAGTTTGTGTAGAATGTGATCTGTACTCCACCACTACCTAATGCAGTTTGTGTTTAATGTGACCAGTAACCCTCCATCTAATTCACTTAGTGTTGAATGTGACCTGTACTCCTCTAGCCAAGGCAGTAACTGTTGAATGTGACCTGTACTCCCCCACTAGCTAATGCAGTTAGTGTTCAGTGGGGTCTGTTTGTTCCATCCACCTAACGCAGTTAGTGTTGAATGTGACCTGTACTCTAGCTAATGCAGTTAATGCTGAATTTAACCTTTACTCCCCTTCAACCTAATGCTGTTAGTGTTGAATGCAACCTGTATTCCCAACTCTACCTAATGTAGTCAGTGTTGAATGTAACCTGTACTCCCGTTCTACCTACTGCAGATAGTGTTGAATATTACCTGTAGTCCCCCTCTACCTAATGCAGTTAGCATTGAATGTGACCTATACTCCTCTAGCTAATGCAATTAATTTTGAATGTATCCTGCACACCCCTTCTAACTGTTGAAGTTAGTGTTGAATGTGGCCTTTATTCCCCTTCTACCTAGTGCTGAATATCACCTGTACTCCCCCTCTAGGTAATGGAATAAGTGTTAAATGAGACCTGTACTCCCCCTCTTCATAATGCAGTTAGTATTAAGTGTGACCTGTGCTCCTCTAGCAAGTGCAGTTAGTGTTGAATGTGATGGGTACTCTCCATTTGCCTAATGGAATTAGTGATGAATGTGACTTGTATTCCCCCAATACCCAATGCAGTTACTGTTCAATGTGACCAGTATTCCTACTCTACCTAACTCAGTCAGTGTTGAATTTGACCTGTACTCCTCTAGTGAGTGCATCTAGTGTTGAATGTGACCTGTACTCCACCCTAGCTAATGCAGTCATTGTTGAAGGTGACCTGTACTGCTCTACCTAAAGCAGCTTGTGTTGAATGGGACCTGAACCCCCTCTGCCTAATGCAGTTTGTGTAAAATGTGACCTGTACCCCCCCCACTACCTAATGCAGTTTGTGTTGAATGTGACCTGTAACCCTCCATCTAATTCACTTACTGTTGAATGTGACCTGTACTCCTCTAGCCAAAGTAGTTAGTGTTGACTGTGACCTGTACTCCTTCTCAAGCTAATGCAGTTAGTGTTGAATGGGACCTATACTCCCCCTCTGCCTAATTCAGTTAGTGTTGAATGTGACCTGTGTTCTTCTAGCAAAGGCAGTTATTGTTGAATGTGATATGTCCTCTCCCACTAGCTAATGCACTCAGTGTTGAATGGGGTGTGTTTGTTCCCTCCACCTAATGCAGTTAGTGTGGAATGTGACCTGTAGTCCTCTAGCTAATACAGTCAGTGTTGAATGTAACCTGTACTCTCCTTCTATCTAAAGCAGATAGCACTGAATTTGCCCTGTACTCCCCCTTGACCTAATGCAGTTAGCATTGAATATGAGCTGTACTCCTCCAGCTAATGCAGTGTGGTGAGAATGTAACCTGTTTTCCGCCTCTACCTAATGCATCTAGTGTTGAATGTGACCTGTATTCCCCCTCTAGCTAATTCATTTAGTCTTGAATGTAATTTGTTTTCCCTCTCCACCTAATGCAGCTAGTGTTGAATGTGACCTGTCCTCCCCCCTCTATCTAATGCAGTTAGGGTTGAAAATGACCTGTACTTCTCTAGCTAAAACAATTAGTGTTGAATGTGACCTGTACTCCTCTAGTAAGTGCAGCAGTTAGTGTTGGTTGAGACCTGTACTCCCACTCTAGCCAATGCAGTCAGTGTTGAATGTGACTTGTATTCCCCATATAGGTAATGCAGTTAGTGTTGAATGTCACCTGTGCTCTCCCTCTACCTAATGCAGTTAGTTTTGAATAAGGGTTGGGAAGGTGGCCTAATGGATAAGGTGTTTGCCTTACAAACACAAGGGGCAGGGTTTGAGTCTCACAAGGGATAATTAGCTAGGCTTAAAATGGCTCTCAAGGGCAGTTAGCTTAGTACTAACCTATTATTAACCTATTAACCTATCCTCCTCTAGCTAATGCAGTAATTGTTGAATGTGACCTGTCCTCCTCATCTAGCTAATGCAGTTAGTGTTGAATGTGACCTGTACTCCTCTAGCAAATTTAGTTAGTGTTGAGTGTGACCTGTACTCCTCTAGCTAATGCACTTAGTGTAGAATGTGACCTGTACTCCCCCTCTACCTAATGCAGTTAGCATTGAATGTAACGTGTGTTCCTCTAGCTAATGCAGTTAGTTTGAATGAAAACTGCACTCCCCTTCTAACTAATGCAGTTAATGTTCAATGTGACCTGTAATCCCCTTCTACTTAATACAGATTGTGCTGAATGAGACCTGTACTCCACTCTAGAAAAATGCAGTTAGTGTTCAGTGTGACCTGTCCTCATCTAGCTAATTTAGTATGTGCTGAATGTGACCTGTACTCTTCTAGCTAATGCAGATAGTGCTTAATGTGGCCTGCACTCCCCTTCGAACTAATGCAGTTAGTGTTCAATGTAACCTGTACTCCCCCCTCGATCTAATGCAGTTAGCATTGAATGTGACCTGTACTCCTCTAGCTAATGCAGTTAGTGGAGAATGTAATCTGTACTCCCGTTCTACCTAATGCAGTTAGTGTTGAATGTGACCTGTACTCCTCCAGCTAATGCACTTAGTTTTGAATGTGACCTTTACTCCCCCTCTAACTAATGCAGTTAGCATTGAATGTGATCTGTACTCCTCTAGCTAATGCACTTAGTTTTGAATGTGACCTGTCCCCCTCCCCTAGCTAATGCACTTAGTTTTGAATGTGACCTTTACTCCCCCTCTAACTAATGCCGTTAGTGTTGAATGTGACCTGTACTCCTCCAGCTAATGTGCTTAGTTTTGAATGTGACCTTTACTACCCGTCTAACTAATGCAGTCAGTGTTGAATGTGACTTGTACTTCTCCAGCTAATGCACTTAGTGTTGAATATCACCTGTTCTCCTCTAGAAAATGTAGCTAGAGTTGAACGTGACCTGTACTCCTCCTCAAGCTAATGCAGTTAGTGTTGAATGGGACCTGCTCTCCTCCGCTGCCTAATACAGTTAGTGTTGAATGTGACCTGTGCTCCTCTAGCTAATGCATTTAGTTTTGCATGTGACCTTTACTCCCCCTCTCTATAATGCAGTTAGTGTTGAATGTGACCTGTACTCCTCTAGCAAAAGTAGATAATGTTGAGTGTGACCTGTACTCCTCTAGCTAATGTACTTATTGTTTAATGTAACCAGTACTCCCCCTTGACCTAATGCAGTTAGCATTGAATGTGACCTGTACTCCACTAGCTAATGCAGTTAGTGTTGAATGTAACCTGCACTACCCTTCTACCTAATGTAGTCAGTGTTGAATGAGAACTGTACTCCCCATCTCCCTATTGCAGATAGCATTGAATGTGACCTGTACTCCTCTAGCTAATGCAGTTAGTGCTGAATGTAACCTTTACTCCACTTTTTTCTAATGCAGATAGTGTTGAATTTGACCTGTACTCCACCCTCGACCTAATGCATTTAACATTGAATGTGACATGTACTCCTCTAGCTAATACAGTTAGTGTTAAATGTAACTTGTACACCCCTTCTACCTAATGCAGCTAGTGTTGAATGAGACCAGTTCTCCCCCTCTAGCTAATGCAGTTAGAGCTAAATGTGACCTGTACTCTCATCTAGCTAATGAAGTTAGTGTTGAATGTAACCTGTACTCCCGTTCTACCTACTGCAGATAGTGGTGACTATTACCTGTAGTCCCCCTCTGCTAATGCAGTATGTGTTGAATGTGACCTGTATTTCTCTAGCAAAAGTAGATAATGTTGAATGTGACCTGTACTCCTCTAGCTAATGTACTTAGTGTCAAATGTGACCTGTTCTCCCCTTCTCCCTAATGCAGTTATTGTTGAATGTGACCTGTACTCCTCCAGCTAATGCAGTTAGTGTTTAATGTAACCAATACTCCCTCTCGACCTAATGCAGTTAGCATTGAATGTGACCTGTACTCCACTAGCTAATGCAGTTAGTGTTGAATGTAACCTGTACTACCCTTCTACCTAATGCAGTCAGTGTTGAATGAGAACTGTACTCCCCATCTACATATTGCAGATAGCGTTGAATCTGACCTGTACTCCTCTAGCTAATGCAGTTAGTGCTGAATGTAACCTTTACTCCACTTTTTTCTAATGCAGATAGTGTTGAATTTGACCTGTACTCCACCCTTGACCTAATGCATTTAACATCGAATGTGAGATGTACTCCTCTAGCTAATACAGTTAGTGTTAAATGTAACCTGTACACCCCTTCTACCTAATGCAGTTAGTGTTGAATGTGACCTGTAATCCCCTTCTACCTAATGCAGATAGTGTTGAATGTGACCTGTGCTCCCCTCTACCTAATGTATTTAGTGTTCAATGTGACCTGTGCTTCAACTCTACCTAATGCAGCTACTGTTGAATGAGACCTGTTCTCCCCCTCTAGCTAATGCAGTTAGAGCTAAATGTGACCTGTACTCCCCTCTAGCTAATGCAGTTAGTGTTGAATGTAACCTGTACTCCCGTTCTACCTACTGCAGATAGTGATGAATATTACCTGTAGTCCCCATCTACCTAATGCAGTTAGTGTTGAATGTGACCTGTCCTCCTCCACTAGCTAATGCAGTTAGTGTTGAATGTGAACTGTACTCCTCTATCTATTGCAGATAGTATTGAATGTGACCTGTACTCCCCCTCTACCTAATGCAGTTAGCATTGAATGTGACCTGTACTCTTCTAGCTAATGCAGTTAGTTTTGAATGGAACCTGCACTCCCCTTCTAACTAATGCAGTTAATGTTGAATGTGACTTGTAATCCCCTTCTACCTAATGCAGTTAGTGCTGAACGTGACCTGTACTTCACCTCTAGCTAATGGAGTAAGTAATGAATGAGACCTGTACTCCCCCTCTAGAAAACGCTGTTAGTGTTCAGTGTGACCTGTCCTCCTCTAGCTAATGCAGTAATTTTTTAATGTGACCTGTCCTCCTCCTCTAGCTAATGCAGTGTGTTGAATGTTACCTGTACTCCTCTAGCTAATGCATATAGTGCTGAATGTGACATGCACTCCCCCTCGAACTAATGCAGTTTGTGCTCAATATAACCTGTATCCCCCTCGACCTAATGCTGTTAGCATTGAGTGTGACCTGTACTCCTCTAGCTAATGCAGTTAGTGTTGAATGTAACCTGTACTTCCGTTCTACCTAATGCAGTTAGTGTTAAATGTGACCAGTAATCTCCTTCTACCTAATGCAGTTAGTGCTGACTGTGACCTGTACTCCACCTCAAACTAATGGAGTAAGTGTTGAACTAGACCTGTACTCCCCCTTTAGCTCATGCAGCAAGAGTTGAATGTGACCTGTACTCCCCCTCTGCATAATGCAGTTTGTGTTGAATGTGACCTGTACTCCCCATTACATAATGCAGTTTTGTGATGAATGTGACCTGTAACCCACCAGCTAATTCATGTAGTGCTGAATATGACCTGTTCTCCTCTAGCAAATGTAGTTAGAGCTGAACGTGACCTGCACTCCCCACTGCCCAATGCTGTTAGTGTTGAATGTGACCTGTACTCTCCCTCTACCTAATGTAGTTAGTGTTGAATGTGACCTGTACTCCTCTAGCTAATACACTTAGTTTTGAATGTGAACTTTACTCCCCCTCCAACTAATGCAGTTAGTGTTAAATGTGACCTTTCTCCTCCAGCTAATGCAGTTAGTGCTGAATGTGACCTGTACTCTTCAAGCTAATGCAGTTTGTGTTGAATGTGACCTGTACTCCTCTAGCAAAAGTAGATAGTGCTCAGTGTGACCTGTACTCCTCTAGCTAATGCACTTAGTGTCAAATGTGACCTGTTCTCCCCTTCTGCCTAATTCAGTTAGTGTTGGATGTGACCTGTACTCTCCCCTCGACCTAATGCAGTTAGCATTGAATGTGATCTGTACTCCTTCAGCGAATGCATTTAGTGTTGAATGTAACCAGTACTCCCCCTCTACCTAATGCAGTTAGCATTGAATGTAGCCTGTACTCTGCTAGCTAAAGCAGTTAGTGTTGAATGTAACCTGTACTACCCTTCTACCTAATGCAGTCAGTGTTAAATGAGAACTGTACTCCCCATCTACCTATTGCAGTTAGCATTGAATGTGACCTGTACTCCCCTTCCATCTAATGCAGATAGTGCTGAATTTGACCTGTACACCGCCTCGACCTAATGCATTTAGTATTGAAAGTGATGTACTCCTGTAGCTAATATCGTTAGTGTTAAATGTAACCAGTATTCCCCTTCTACCTAATGCAGTTAGTGTTGAATGTGATCTGTAATCCCCTTTTACCTAATGCAGATAGTGTTGAATGTGACCTGTACTCCCCTCTACCTAATGCAGTTAGTGTTCAGTGTGACCTGTACTTTCACTCTACTTAATGCAGCTAGTGTTGAATGAGTCCTGTTCTCCCCCTCTAGCTAATGCAGTTAGAGCTAAATGTGACCTGTACTCCCCCCTAGCTAATGCAGTTAGTATTGAATGTGACCTGTACTCCCAACTCTACCTAATGTAGTTAGTGTTGAATGTAACCTGTACTCCCATTCTGCCTATTGCATATAGTGATGGCTGTTACCTGTAGCCCCCTCTACCTAATGCAGTTAGCATTGAATGTGACCTATACTCCTCTAGCTAATGCAGTTAGTTTTGAATATAACATGCACACCACTTCAAACCGTTGCAGTTAGTGTTGAATGTGGCCTGTATTCCCCTTCTACCGAATGAAGTTAGTGCTGAATGTGACCTGTACTCCCCTTCTAGCTAATGGAGTAAGTGTTAAATGAGATCTGTACTCCCCCACTTCCTAATGCAGTTAGTATTCAGTGTGACCTGTGCTCAACTAGCGAGTGCAGTTAGTGTTGAATGTGATGGGTACTCCCCATCTGCCTAATGCACTTAGTGATGAATGTGAATTGTATTTCCCCAATACCTAACGCAGTTACTGTTCAATGTGACCTGTACTCCCATTCTACCCAATTCAGTTAATGTTGAATCTAACCTGTACTTCTCTAGCGAGTGCAACTAGTATTGAATGTGACCTGTAGTCCCTCTTTACCTAATGCAGTTAGCATTTGTACTCCCCTCTAGCTAATGCAGTCATTGCTGAATGTGACCTGTACTACTCTACCTAAAGCAGGTTGTGTTGAATGGGACCTGAACCTCTCCTGCTTTATGCAGTTTGTGTTGAATGTGACCTGTGACCCTCCATCTAACTCATTAGTGTTGAATGTGACCTGTACTCCTCTAGTCAAGGAAGTTAGTGTTGAACGTGACCTGAACTCCTCCTCAAACTAATGCATTTAGTGTTGAATGGGACCTATACTCCCCCTCTGCCTATGGCAGTTAGTGATGAAAGTGACCTGTGTTCCTCTAGCAAAGGCAGTTACTGTTGAATGTGATATGTACTCCCCCACTAGCTAATGCAGTTAGTGTTGAATGGGGTCTGTTTGTTCCCTCAACCTAAAGCAGTTAGTGTTGAATGTGACCTGTACTCTGTTAATGTTGACTGCAACCTTTACTCCCCTTCAAAATAATGCAGTTAGTGTTGGATATGAATGGTACTCCAAATCTACCTGAGAAGTGTAAACGATCCAAATACCAAAACACTAACAGGCCACCCAGACCACTGTGGCTCGAGCAGAACTAAGCAAGGAATCTACCTTCCACAAGGAACAAGGTTTCCAATAATCCACACCTCGATCAGGAAAACACAGTTTTAATATAATCACAGAATAACCAGGTTAAGCGCTTTCATCCACACTATGCAGACTTCATCAGTGTTGAATGTGACCTGTACTCCCCATTGAATGAATGCAGTTAGTGTTGAATGTGACCTGTACTCCTCTAGTTAATGCAGTCAGTGTTGAATGTAACCTGCACTCTCCTTCTATCTAAAGCAGATAGCACTGAATTTGACCTATACTCCCCCTTGACCTAATGCAGTTAGCATTGAATGTGACCTGTACTCCTCTAACAAATGCAGTGTACTGAATGTAACCTGTTTTCTGCCCTCTACCTAATGCAGCTAGTGTTGAATGTGACCTGTGCTACTCTAGTGAGTGCAGTTACTGTTGAATGTGATGGGTACTCCCCATCTGCCTAATGCAGATAGTGTTGAATGTGACCTGCACTTCTCTAGCAAATCTAGTGTTGAATGTGACATGTACTCTCACTCTACCTAATGCAGTTAATGTTGAATGTGACCTGTAATCCCCTTCTACCTAATTCGGTTAGTGCTGAATGTGACCTGTACTCCCCCGTTAGCTAATGGAGTAAGTGTTGAATGAGACCTGTACTAGTCCTCTAGAAAATGCAGTTAATGTTCAGTGTGACCTATCATCTACCAGCTAATGCAGTAAGTGTTGAATGTGACCTGTCCTGCTCTAGCTAATTCAGTTAGTGTTGAATGCAACCTGTTCCCCCCTCTACCTAATACAGCTAGTGTTGAATGTGACCTGTCCTCCACCTCTATCTAATGCAGTTAGTTTTGAAGATCACCTGTACTTCTCTAGCTAAAGCAATTAGTGTTGAATGGGACCTGTACTCCCCCAATACCTAATGCAGTTAGTGTTAAATTTGACCTGTTTCTCCCTCTACCTAATACAGCTAGTGATTAATGTGACCTGTACTCCCCCTTTACCTAATGCAGTTAGTGTTGAACATGACCTGTACTTCTCTAGCTAAAGCAATTAGTGTTGAATGGGACCAGTACTCACCCAATACCTAATGCAGTTAGTGTTGAATGTGACCTGTACTCCTCTAGCGAGTGCAGTTAGTGTTAAATGTGACCTGTACTCCTCTAGCAACTGCAGCAGTTAGTGTTGAACGAGACCTGTACTCCCCCATTACCTAATGCAGTTAGTCTTGAATGTGACCTGTACTCCTCTAACGAGTGCAGTTAGTGTTGAATGTGACCTGTGCTCTCACTCTAGCTAATGTAGTCAGTGTTGAATGTGACTTGTATTCCCCACATAGCTAATGCACTTAGTGTTGAATGTCACCTGTACTCCCCTTCTACCTGATGCAGTTAGTGTTGAATGTGACCTGTACTTACACTCTAGCTAATGCAGCTAGTGCTAAATGTGACCTGTGCTCCTCTAGCGAATGCAGTTAGTGTTGAATGTGACCTGCACTCCCCCAGCTAATACACTTAGTGTGGAATGTGACCATTACTCCCCCTCTAACTATTCCAGTTAGTGATGAAGGTTAACTGTACTCCTCTAGCTAATGCAGTTACTGTTGAATGTGACCTGTACTCCTCTAGCAAATTTAGTTAGTGTTGAGTGTGACCTGTACTTCTCTAGCTAATGCACTTAGTGCCGAATGTAATTTGTTCTCCCCTTCTACATAATGCAGTTAGTGTTGAATGTGACCTGTACTCCTCTAGCTATTGCAGATAGTGCTGAATGTGACCTGTACTCCCCCTCTATCTAATGCAGGAAGCATTAAATGTGACCTGTGCTCCTCTAGCTAATGCAGTTAGTTTTGAATGAAAGCTGCCCTCCCCTTCTACCTAATGCAGTTAGTGCTGAATGTGACCTGTACTCCCCCTCTAGCTAATGGAGTAAGTGTTGAATGAGACCTGTACTCCCCCTCTAGAAAAAGCAGTTAGTGTTCAGTGTGACCATCCTCCTCTAGCTAATGCAGTAAGTGTTGAATGAGACCTGCCCTCCTCATCAAGCTAATGCAGTGTTGAATGAGACCTGCCCTCCTCATCAAGCTAATGCAGTGTTGAATGAGACCTGCCCTCCTCATCAAGCTAATGCAGTGTTGAATGTGACCTGTACTCCTCTAGCTAATGCAGTTAGTGTTGAATGTGACCTGTACTCCTCTAGCTAATGCAGTTAGTGTTGAATGTGACCTGTACTCCTCTAGCTAATGCAGTTAGTGTTGAATGTGACCTGTACTCCCCCACTACCTTATTCAGTTTGTGATGAATGTGACCCGTAACCCTCCAGCTAATTCACATAGTGTTGAATATGCAGTGTTCTCCTCTAGAAAATGTAGCTAGAGTTGAACGTGACCTGTACTCCTCCTCAAGCTAATGCAGTTAGTGTTGAATGGAACCTATACTTCCCCACTGCCTAATGCAGTTAGTGTTGAATGTGACCTGTACTCTCCCTCTACCTAAAGCAGTTAGAGCTAAATGTGACCTGTACTTCCCCTCTAGCTAACGGAGTAAGTGTTGAATGTGACCTATCCTCCTCATCTAGCTAATGCAATGTGTTGAATGTGACCTGCACTCCTCTAACTAATGCAGTTAGTGTTAAATGTGATGTGCAATCCCCTTCTACCTAAAGCAGTTAGTGCTGAATGTGACCTGTACTCCCCCTCTAGCTAATGGAGTAAGTGTTGTATGAGACCTGTACTCCACCTCTAGCTAATGACGCTAGAATTGAATGGGACCTGTACTCCTCCTCTGCATAATGCAGTTTGTGTTAAATGTGACCTGTGCTCCCCCACTATCTAATGCAGTTTGTGATGAATGACTTGTAACCCACCAGCTAATTCACTTAGAATTGAATATGACCTGTTCTCCTCTAGAAAATGTAGCTAGAGTTGAACGTGACCTGTACTCTTCCTCAAGCTAATGCAGTTAGTGTTGAATGAGACCTACTCTCCTCCGCTGCCTAATGCTGTTAGTGTTGAATTTGACCTGTACTCCTCTAGCTAATGCACTTAGTTTTGCATGTGACATTTCTCCCCCACTAACTAATGCAGTTAGTGTTGATGTGACCTGTACCCCTCTAGCTAATGCAGTTAGTGTTGAATGTGACCTGTCCTCTGTCTCTAGTTAATTCAGTATGTGTTAAATTTGACCTGTACTCCTCTAGCAAAAGTAGATAGTGTTGAATTTTACCAGTACTCCACCTCAACCTAATGCAGTTGGCACTGAATGTGACCTGTACTCCTCTAGCTAATACAGTTAATGCTGAATGTAACCTGTACTCCCCTTCTTTCTAATGCAGATGGTGCTGAATTGGGCCTGTATTCCCCCTCTTCCTAATGCTTTTAGCATTGAATGTGACCTGTACTCCTCTAGTTAATACAGTTAGTGTTAAATGTAACCTGTATTCCCCTTCTACCTAATGCAGTTAGTGTTGAATGTGACCTGAAATACCCTTCTACCTAATGAAAATAGTGTCGAATGTGACCTGTATTCCACTCTACCTAATGCAGTTAGTGTTCAATGTGACCTTTACTTCCACTCTACCTAATGCAGCTAGTATTGAATGAGACCTGTTCTCCTCCTTTAGCTAATGCAGTTAGAGCTAAATGTGACCTGTACTCACTCTCTAGCTAATGCAGTTAGGGTTGAATGCAACCTGTATTCCCATCTCTACCTAATGTAGTTAGTGTTGAATGTAACCTGTACTCCCGTTCTACCTACTGCAGATAGTGCTGAATATTACCTGTAGTCCCCCTCTACCTAATGCAGTTAGCATTGAATGTGACCTAAACTCTTCTAGCTAATGCAATTAGTTTTGAATGTAACCTGCACACCCCTTCTAACTGTTGACGTTAGTGTTGAATGTGGCTTGTATTCCCCTTCTGCCTAATGCAGTTAGTGCTGAATGTCACCTATACTCCCCCTCTAGCTAATGGAGTAAATGTTAAATGAGACCTGTACTCCCCCTCTTCCTAATGCAGTTAGCAAGTGCAGATAGTGTTGAATGTGATGGGTACTCCCCATCTGCCTAATGGAGTTAGTGATGAATGTGACTTGTATTCCCCCAGTATCCAATGTTGTTGCTGTTCAATGTGACCCGTACTCCCACTCTACATAATTCAGTTAGTGTTAAATTTGACCTGCCCTCCTCTAATGAGTGCATCTAGTGTTGAATGTGATCTGTAGTCCCCCTTTACCTAATGCAGTTAGCATTGAATGTGACCTGTACTCCACCCTAGCTAATGCAGTCATTGCTGAAGTTAACTTGTACTGCTCTACCTAAAGCAGCTTGTGTTGAATGGGACCTGAACCCCCTCTGCCTAATGCAGTTTGTGTAGAATGTGACCTGTACTCCCCCACTACCTAATGCAGTTTGTGTTGAATGTGACCTGTAACCCTCCATCTAATTCACTTACTGTTGAATGTGACCTGTACTCCTCTAGCCAAGGTAGTTAGTGTTGACTGTGACCTGTAGTCCTTCTCAAGCTGATGCAGTTAGTGTTGAATGGGACCTGTGTTCTTCTAGCAAAGGCAGTTATTGTTGAATGTGATATGTACTCCCCCACTAGCTAATGCACTCAGTGTTGAATGGGGTGTGTTTGTTCCCTCCACCTAATGCAGTTAGTGTTGAATGTGACCTGTAGTCCTCTAGCTAATACAGTCAGTGTTGAATGTAACCTGTACTCTCCTTCTATCTAAAGCAGATAGCACTGAATTTGCCCTGTACTCCCCTTGACCTAATGCTGTTAGCATTGAATATGAGCAGTACTCCTCTAGCTAATGCAGTGTGGTGAGAATGTAACCTGTTTTCCGCCTCTACCTAATGCATCTAGTGTTGAATGTGACCTGTATTCCCCCTCTAGCTAATTCATTTAGTGTTGAATGTAACTTGTTTTCCCTCTCCACCTAATGCAGCTAGTGTTGAATGTGACCTGTCCTCCCCCCTCTATCTAATGCAGTTAGGGTTGAAAATGACCTGTAATTCTCTAGCTAAAACAATAGTGTTGAATGTGACCTGTACTCCCCCAATACCTAATGCAGTTAGTGTTGGATGAGACCTGTACTCCCACTCTAGCCACTGCAGTCAGTGTTGAATGTGACTTGTATTCCCCATATAGGTAATGCAGTTAGGGCTGAAAGTCACATGTACTCTCCCTCTACCTAATGCAGTTAGTGTTGAACATGACCTGTATTTCTCTAGCTAAAGCAATTAGTGTTGAATGGGACCTGTACTCCCCCAATACCTAATGCAGTTAGTGTTGGATGTGACCTGTACTCCCACTCTAGCTAATGCAGTCAGTGTTGAATGTGACTTGTAATCCCCTTCTACCTAATGCAGATAGTGCTGAATGTGACATGTAATCCCTCTCTAGCTAATTGAGCAAGTGTTGAATGAGACCTGTACTCCCCTTTAGAAAACGCAGTTAGTGTTCAGTGTGACCTGTCCTCATCTAGCTAATGCAGTAAGTGTTGAATGAGACCTGTACTCTTCTAGCTAATGCAGATAGTGCTGAATGTGACCTGCACTCGCCCTCGAACTAATGCAGTTAGTGTTCAATGTAACCTGTATCCCCCCGACCTAATGCAGTTAGCATTGAATGGGACCTACACTCCCCTAGCTAATGCACTTAGTTTTTAATGTGACCTTTACTCCCCCTCTAATGCAGTTAGTGTTGAATGTGACCTGTACTCCTCCAGCTAATGCATTTAGTTTTGAATGTGACCTTTACTCCCCCTCTAATTAATGCAGTTAGTGTTGAATGTGACCTGTACTCCTCCAGCTAATGCACTTAGTTTTGAATGTGACCTGTACTCTCCCACTACCTAATGCAGTTTGTGATGAATGCGACCTGTAAACCACCATCTAATACACTTAGTGTTGAATATCACCTGTTCCCTCTAGAAATGTAGCTAGAGTTGAACGTGAACTGTACTCCTTCTCAAGCTAATGCAGTTAGTGTTTAATGAGACCTATATCCCCCCGCTGCCTAATGCAGTTAGTGTTGAATGTGACCTGTACTCCTCTAGCTAATGCATTTAGTTTTGCATGTGACCTTTACTCCCCCTCTCTATAATGCAGTTAGTGTTGAATGTGACCTGTACTCCTCTAGCAAAAGTAGATAATGTTGAGTGTGACCTGTACTCCTCTAGCTAATGCACTTAGTGTCGAATGTGACCTGTTCTCCCCTTCTTCCTATTGCAGTCATTGTTGAATGTGACCTGTACAGCTCTACCTAAAGCAGGTTGTGTTGAATGGGACCTGAATCTCCCCTGCCTTATGCAGTTTATGTTGAGTGTGACCTGTAACCCTCCATCTAATTCATTAGTTTTGAATATGACCTGTACTCCTCTAGCCAAGGAAGTTAGTGTTGAATGTGACCTGTACTCCTCCTCAAGCTAATGCATCTAGTGTTGAATGGGACCTATACTCCCCATCTGCCTAACGCAGTTAGTGATGAAAGTGACCTGTGTTCCTCTAGCAAAGGCGGTTACTGTTGAATGTGATATGTACTCCCCCACTAGCTAATGCAGTTAGTGTTGAATGGGGTCTGTTTGTTCCCTCAACCTATAGCAATTAGTGTTGAATGTGACCTGTACTCTAGCTAATGCAGTTAATGTTGACTGCAACCTTTACTCAGCTTCTACATAATGCGGTTAGTGTTGGATGAGAACTGTACTCCAAATCTACCTAATGCAGTTAGCGTTGAATGTGACCTGTACTCCTCTAGTTAATGCGGTCAGTGTTGAATGTAACCTGCACTCTCCTTCTATCTAAAGCAGATAGCACTGAATTTGACCTATACGGCCCCTTGACCTAATGCAGTTAGCATTGAATGTGAACTGTTCTCCTCTAGCTAATGCAGTGTATTGAATGTAACCTGTTTTCTGCCTCTACCTATTGCAGCTAGTGTTGAATGTGACCTGTGCTCCTCTAGCGAGTGCAGTTACTGTTGAATGTGATGGGTACTCCTCATCTGCCTAATGCAGATAGTGTTGAGTGTGACCTGTACTTCTCTAGCAAATTTAGTGTTGAATGTGACCTGTACTCTCACTTTACCTAATGCAGTTAATGTTGAATGTGACCTGTAATCCCCTTCTACCTAATTCAGTTAGTGCTGAATGTGACCTGTCCTTCTCTAGCTAATTCAGTTAGTGTTGAATGTAACTTGTTCCCCCCTCTACCTAATACAGCTATTGTTGAATGTGACCTGTCCTCCACCTCTATCTAATGCAGTTAGTTTTGAACATGACCTGTACTTCTCTAGCTAAAGCAATTAGTGTTGAATGGGACCAGTACTCCCCCAATACCTAATGCAGTTAGTGTTAAATGTGACCTGTACTCCTCTAGCGAATACAGCAGTTAGTGTTGAATGGGACCTGTACTCCCCATTACCTAATGCAGTTAGTGATGAATGTGACTTGTATTCCCCACATAGGTAATGCAGTTAGGGTTGAATGTCACCTGTACTCTCCTTCTACCTAATGCAGCTAGTGTTGAATGTGACCTGTCCTCCTCTACCTAATGCAGTTAGTGCTAAATGTAACCTGTGCTCCTCTAGCGAATGCAGTTAGTGTTGAATGTGACATTTACTCCTCTAGCTAATACACTTAGTGTGGAATGTGACCTTTACTCCCCCTCTAATTAATCCAGTTAGTGATGAAGGTGAACTGTACTCCTCTAGCTAATGCAGCTAGTGTTGAATCTGACCTGTCCTCCTCTAGCTAATGCAGTTGGTGTTGAATATGACCTGTGCTCCTCTAGCGAATGCAGTTAGTGTTCAATGTGACCTGTACTTCAACTCTACCTAATGCAGCTAGAGTTGAATGAGACCTGTTCTCCCCCTCTAGCTAATGCAGTTAGAGCTAAATGTGATCTGTACTCCCCTCTAGCTAATGCAGTTAGTGTTGAATGTAACCTGTACTCCCATTCTACCTACTGCAAATAGTGATGAATATTACCTGTAGTCCCCCTCTACCTAATGCAGTTAGTGTTGAACTCCTCTAGCAAATTTAGTTAGTGTTGAATGTGAACTGTACTCCTCTATCTATTGCAGATAGTATTGAATGTGACCTGTACTCCCCCTCTACCTAATGCAGTTAGCATTGAATGTGACCTGTACTCTTCTAGCTAATGCAGTTAGTTTTGAATGGAACCTGCACTCCCCTTCTAACTAATGCAGTTAATGTTGAATGTGACTTGTAATCCCCTTCTACCTAATGCAGTTAGTGCTGAATGTGACCTGTACTTCACCTCTAGCTAATGGAGTAAGTAATGAATGAGACATGTACTCCCCCTCTAGAAAATGCAGTTAGTGTTCAGTGTGACCTGTCCTCCTCTAGCTAATGCAGTAACTGTTGAATGTGACCTGTCCTCCTCATCTAGCTAATGCAGTGTGTTGAATGTGGCCTGTACTCTTCTAGCTAATGCTGATAGTGCTGAATGTGACCTGTACTCCCCCTCGACCTAATCCAGTTTACATTAATGTGACCTGTACTCCTCTAGCTAATGTAGTTAGTTTTGAAAGTAACCAGTACTCCTCCTCGACCTAATGCCGTTAGCAGTGAATTTGACCTGTACTCCTCTAACTAATGCATTTAGTGTTGAAAGTAACCTGTACTCCCCTTCTACCTAACGCAGTTAGAACTGAATGTGACCTGTATTCCCTCTCTAGCTAATGGATTAAGTGTTGAATGAGACCTGTACTCCCCCTCTTCCAAATGCAGTTAGTGTTCAGTGTGACCTGTGCTCCTCTAGCAATTGCAGTTAGTGTTGAATGTAATGGGTACTCCCATCTGCCTAATGCAGTTAGTGACTTGAGTGTGACCTGTACTCCACCTCTAGCTAATTTAGTTAGTGTTGAATGTGACCTGTACTCGCCCTCTAGCTAATTCAGTTACTGTTGAATGTGACCTGTGCTCCCCCTTTACCTAATGCAGTTAGTGTTGAACATGACCTGTACTTCTCTAGCTAAAGCAATTAGTGTTGAATGGGACCTGTACTCTCCCAATACCTAATCCAGTTAGTGTTGAGTATGACCTGCACTCTTGTAACGAGTGGAGTTAGTGTTGAATGTGACCTGTACTCCCACTCTTGCTAATGCAGTCAGTGTTGAATGTGACTTGTATTCCCCATATAGGTAATGCAGTTAGTGTTGAATGTCACCTGTACTCTCCCTCTACCTAATGCAGTTAGTGTTGAATCTGACCTGTACTTCCCCTTTAGCTAATGCAGTTAGTGTTGAATGTGACCTTTACTCCTCTTGCCAATACACTGTGTGGAATATGACCTTTACTCCCCCTCCAACTAATCCATTTAGTGATGAAAGTTAACTGTACACCTCTAGCTAATCCAGTTAGTGTTGAATGTGAATTGTCTTCTTCTAGCTAATGCAGTAAATGTTGAATGTGGCCTGTACTCCTCTAGCAAAATTAGTGTTTAGTGTGACTATTACTCCTCTAGCTAATGCACTTAGTGTCAAATGTGACATGTTATCTCCTTCTACCTAATGCAGTTAGTGTTGAATGTGAACTGTACTCCTCTAGCTATTGCAGATAGTGCTGAATGTGACCTGTACTCCCCCTCTACCTAATGCAGTTAGCATTGAATGTGACATGTGCTGCCTAGCTAATGCACTTAGTTTTGAATGAAACCTACACTCCCCTTTTAACTAATGCAGTTAATGTTGAATGTGACCTGTACTCCCCCACTACCTAATGCAGTTCATAGGTTCATAGGTTGGTACTAGGCTATAGGCCCTAGGGCCTATACAAGCCTAGCCATAACAATTTCCTCGATATTTCTTCCCACAATATTTACTTCCCTGGACCCCTGTCTAGCAGGGCAACTGTCGTGATCCCCAGGGTGAATTTCCTATCTCCCATCCAGTCGTCAAAGTTTCTTTTGAAGAGCGCCAAGGAGGTGGTGTACTTGACATGTATGGGCAGTCTATTCCAGTGTATGGGGAGTCTCTGTGTCAGGAACCTAGCCCTCCAGCATGTTTTGTTCATTTTGATGACAAGGTTAAGATGCCTGGTGCGTGTTGCTCTGAGGGATTGGGATTTCTTTAAGTGGAGTGTGTCCAAAAGCTCACTGTTTGACATGGCCTTGTATGTTAAGCAGAGATCACCCCTGAGTAGATGATATGCCGCAGAGTATAGCTGGAGTTTTTAGACGATCAGTATAGGGCATCTGCTTTAGGCCTGTGATTCTTTTAGTGAGATATTTCTGTGGCCTTTCCAGCTGTTGCAGACGTCTTGTGAGGTACATATCAAACAGGGCGTTGTAGTCTATAATGCGTCAAATGGGGATGAGTGCAGTGGGACAATGACCTCCTTTTTTTGAAGAAAGCCCTTAGTGATGAGGTGTGCCACATAGAAGGATTTCCTGACTGTTGTGGCAATGTGGTTATCGAAGGTGAGACCACTGTCCACCTGTGTCCCTAAGTCTCTCATCACACTTTTGGAGATTAGTGTACTGCCACCTATGTTTTAATTCATGGTTAAATGTTTTTTCCCAAAGGGGATAACTATAAATTTCTTGGCATTAAGCTTGAGCCCATGACTCTTGCACCAAGCATCTGTTTCTGTAAGGCCCTTTTGTAAAACATCCACATCATTTGGGGATTCAGTAATGGCTCACAGTTTGCAGTCATCTACGAACTTTGTTAGCCAGAGTCACTTAATGATGGCCTGTACTTCTGAGAAGTAGATGCCAAACAAGAGTGGTCCCAGGACTGAACCCTGAGGTACTCCACTTATCACTTGTCTGGAGCTGGATTTGGAGTTGGCTACTTTTACAGTCTGGGTTCTGCCAGTAAGCCAGTTGGCAACCCATCGAGAGACATAGGGATTTATGCCCACCTTAGTAAATTTATCTATGATTCCAGAGTGGTGGATGGTGTCGACATCCATATAGGCTGTGTGGACTGCCTTACCCTCGTCCACAGCTCTGGAGACTGATTTAAAGGAGTCAGTCAGGCTCAGGAGACAAGATTGGCCCTTCATGAACCCAAACTGTGCGGGGTCCAGTGTTTGAAGGTTGCCAAAGTCCTAGTTTATAAGTTCCATGATAATGCGTTCCATGCCCTTGCAGATCCGGCTTTTCAGACTGATGGGACAGTAGTTCCTGGGATCCAAGGTGGATCCCACCTTATGGAGTGGGATAACTGTAGCTGTGTGCCACTCAGTGGGCATGAAGCCTGAGGTGAGGCTATGATTAAACATGACACTTAGGTGAGGTGCCAGTTCATTTTGTAGTTCATGTAGTACACAGCCTGGGATGTCATGTGGTCCCGTTGATGCTGTATTTGTAGCTTTGGATAGTGTGGTTTCTACCTGTGCGGCCGTGATTACTGGAATTTGGCAATCTTTTGGTATTGAGATGGGTCCTTTAGGGGGTGAGAGGGGGTGAAGTTGGCACTAAATCAATCTGCCAGGATATTGGCAACAACCTTGGGAACAGTATATTTAATGCCATTCTATTGTAGCTCAGAGCATATCTGAGCATTGCCATTTAGATTCTTGACATAACTATAGAATGCCTTGTGGTTGTCTTTGGAATTTTTGGCAATTTTATTTTTGTAACTAGCTTCGGAGGATTTTATGAGGGATCTCAGCTTCTTACTGAGAATGGTAAAGGATTTTTTTGCATCCTGGGATTTTCGTCTTTTCTGCAACAGTTTCTTTCTTCTGTTGTATAGTTTATTTATGGCAAGCGACCACCAGATTGGCTTCCTTTTTTTGGAAGAGAGCATCTTGTTTCTATTTGGGATGGCACGATTCATGCAAGAGTGGATGTGCTCGTACAGTGCCTTAGTGTAGGATTCAGCAGTCGAACGTTCAGCTCCCATCTGCATGGGTGTCATGAAGTTTGTCACTTCTGACTTGAGTAGCATGAAGTTGGTTTTGGAGAAGTTTTTTTACGAAGGTTTCCTTACTGGGGGGTTGGGGTTGGATGTGGATGTCAAGGGTGATTTGCTTATGGTTAAACCTGACCAATGAGGGGGTGACCACTGGTGTGGAGCATCTATCTCCCATGTTGGTAATGACCAGGTCTAGGATATTGAAGCCCCTGGTGGGCCATTGGATTAGCTGATGCAGGGTGTTGGAATTTATGAGTTCCAAAAACCATTGGGAAAAGGTGTTGGTACCCGAGTAGTTTTCCCACTTAATGGCAGGGTAGTTGAAGTCAACCAGTATTAGGGTGTTTGGTTGTATCTTAATATTGTCCAGTATGTTTAGAAAGGTGTAGTGAGAATCTTGGGGCATGGTAGGGGATCTGTAGCAAGCTACAATTTGGATTGCAGTCTTACCTAGTGTCAGTTGCACCTGGAAAATTTCAGATGCATTGTGTTGGGCAGCTAGCCTGGAGGTGTGAATATCCTTGGTGAATATGGACACTCCTCCACCTTTAGTATTTCGGTCTTGGTTTGGTGGCCGAAAAGTGTGGTAAGAGTTGCAGCCTGGTATTGCAGGTGTGCTCACTGGAGCCTTGAATCAGGTCTCAGTTACTGCACAGATATCAATGTTCTCCATTTTTAGAAGTGCCTCGAGAGAGTGCATTTTGAGGTTTAGACTTCTAGCATTGAGTAGCATTACCTTCAGATTTTGCATGCTTGTATCTGCTATGGTGGTGGTTTTGTCCTTTGAACTTTGCCTAAAAAAGGCACTATAGACATTGCAAGAGCTTTAGCCAGCAACCTGAATCCCAGGAGTGACAGGTGCAGACCATCTCTGGTAAAGCATCGTGGCTTGTCGATCATGTCTTCCCAGGCAGACAGATACTGGATCCCCTTTGAATGACATCAGAAGCTTAGACAATTGTTGAAGTCAATCATTTTGTCCTTATACTGTGGTATCATTCTGGGTGAAGGCAGGATGCTACTCAGGGCTAGGGTCATACCTGCCTGGGCCACATGATCCGAGAGCTCTTCCATGCCTCTTTCCATGTAATCCAGGGAGGTATGTCTCAATTCATTTACTCCAACATGGACAATGACAGAGTCGTTTTGTACTTTTTGTGGAGTGACTTGAGTGCCTGCATTATGTGGAGGATCCTGGCACCTGACAGGCAGCTGACTGTAATTTTCTCCTTGCTCAGCCTGGTGAGTGGAACATCAGTGTGCCTGACTATAGAGTCATCTATGACTAAAGTGTTGGGTACATTGTCTTGCCTTAGGGGCTGTTGTTGGGTGGCACACTGGTGTTGTGAGCTATGAGTCACTTTGTGAGTGGTGCTTGTTTGCATTTCAGCTTCAGAGGTCCTTGTTGCTTGGGCAGGTTAATGTTAAGGGCCTCTGCATATGTGGGTTTAGTGTTGCTATATGTGGATGTTGATGGTGTGGGTTTTGAAGGGCTATGTGTTGCTTGAGGTGTAGTGCAAGTGTTAACCTTCTCCTCTTGACTGTCTAGCACAATCTTGGCTGGAGAGAGAGCTTTGCTTCCAGTTTGGCTTTGTAAGTGCATCTCTCGCAAGTTGTAGTGTTGGGTGGTAGGAGGAGAGGGTTGTCTATGTACATGAGGCAGTTGCTGCATTGCCCCAGTATGCTCAGATTCACCAGGTGGAAAGGAGAAATCACTGGAAGCTGACCCTTGGACATGACTGTTTAGGTCCTTTTTTGAAAAGTACAAGAGCTGTTTTCCCTTACCTTTGCAAAGTACATTGCAATTATAGGCTGTTTAGTGCCTAAGATTAATTTCTCCTTATTAACAATGAAAGCTGAGAGCTTGTATCAGTTTAAGGCTTCCTATTGCTTTCCAGCAGGTTCTAGAGCAAGTGCTAGTCACAGGGGTTCAGATTTTAGTGCTACTACTGAGAAACCAGCTAGTTCTAAGGGAGGATTTGAAGAGCAGACTTTCTGGCACCTGGAATAGTTTAACCATAGCCTGGTGGTGCTGCACGATGGGAAAACTGTGAAAACACATGCGTTTGTAAGACAGAAAGTTGAAAGGGATAGAAATTAGCCCAAAATGGCTAAAATTACAGTTTCAGAGCTGGAAACCATTCCTCTACTGTCAGACAGACAGCACAATGCTCACTACTCCCACTGGTAAGCAATAGGACTTCCCTCTACAACAGCAATGTCTGGATAGCTCTGAACACAGAAAATAAAGTCCTGAAACCAGCAAAGCCTTGGATCTGGACTATACTAGCTAGGAAAGATGGGAAACAAGCAAACAAAATAGTTATTTATTTATTTATTTATTTTTTGTTAAAACAGGCTAAACAAAGCAATAATACACTAAATAAACACAGAAAACACTAACACACTTGAGTGTATAGCCCTAAACAGTAAATATAATTAAAACTCTACAAAATTAGCAATTTAAAACTTTTTAAATGAAGCAAGGCAAGTGCACAACTGAAAAACTATTTAAGAGGCAGAAATACAGTGGAATAAGTAGCTAGTCTACATATACAGAAAAGTCTATTTATTCAGAAAAGCAACTAAAACACACTAAAACAATTCAGATGCAGTGCAACCTAGAGCACTTGAGTTGTAGCAATATTAAGGCACTTACAGTTTTAATAAATGCACTAAAATATACTCTATAGTTCTAAAATGTTTGAGAAGCACAGTTAGAGCACAAGGATATTCAGATAATTTTTTTTCTAGAAAGGGAGAAAGGAGGAACAGAAGGAGATTCTCTCTGTATTAGGTAGAATGAGCTAATGACACTAGACTGGGAGGAGTGTCCAAGATCAAATTTAGAGTAGGGGTGGACAACTGCAAGGCCAGCAGGTATAAAGACAAGATGACAATAGGGAGGATGGGAGGGAGAAAACACTACAGAAATGTTTATCACAAGTGAGCCAATAGCTATGAAATACAGTACAGTTATGCAGTATACAATAAAATTGCTACAAATATCTAAAATAAGCAATAACTACTACAAATAAGTAAAAAAAGGCTACTTATTGCTATATGTTACAGCTCAGCTGCTCCACCTCAGATAGCTCTCTGTGTGTAGTGGCTGAAACACTCAAGTTAACTTCTTAGCAGAAAGTTGAAACCTGAAACAACTTTAAAAAATGTTCAAAAGACCAATGAGGTGCTTTCTCCAAACTGTAGCCCTGGCAACCCAACTAGACATTGACCATAAACACTAAACTCTCACTAAAGTGGGGGATGGTCTTTGCTTTGATGGCCTGGACAGTGAGCTCAAAAAACAGCCTCAAACAAACAACTAGGCCCACAACACAATCAGGAATATGCAGAATATTACAACTACTACCTAAACTATTTTAGGCAGAAAACACTACAGAAATGTTTATCACAAGTGAACAGAAACCTATGAAATACAGTACAAGCATGCAGTATACAATAAAATTGCTATAAATATCTAACATAAGCAATAACTACTACAACTAAGTAAAAACAGGCTACTTATTGCTATATGTCAAAGATCAGCTGCTCCACCTCAGATAGCTCTGTGTATAGTAGTCAAAGCATTGCTCCCTACACAGACAGTTGACATGTCTGGGATTAGAACTCCTACTCAACTAGTGTATCACATTACAGCATTATGCATCTATAGGACATGCTACAGAGATTACTATAAACAGATCCTGCAAAGCTTGAATCCAGGACACTGCACACCATAGACAATGTGATTTACCACTAAGCAATGCCAGATGCATGAATGTGACCTGTAACCCTCCAGCTAATTCACTTAGTGTTGAATATGCAGTGTTCTCCTCTAGAAAATGTAGCTGGAGTTGAATGTGACCTGTACTCCTCCTCAAGCTAATGCAGTTAGTGTTGAATGGGACCTATACTCCCACACTGCCTAATGCAGTTAGTGTTGAATGCGACTTGTACTCTCCCTCTACCTAATGCCATTAGTGTTGAATGTGACCTGTACTCCACCTCTGGCTAATGCAGTATGTGTTGAATGTGACCTGTACTCCTCTAGCAAAAGTAGATAGTGATATGTGACCTGCACTCCTCTAGCTAATGCACTTAGTGTCAAATGTGACCCATTCTCCCCTTCTCCTTAATGCAGTTAGTGTTGAATGTGACCTGTACTCCTCAAGCTAATGCAGATAATGCTGAATTTGACCTGTACTCTCCCTTGACCTAATGCAGATAGCATTGAATGTGACCTGTACTCCTACAGCTAATGCAGTTAGTGGTGAATGTAACCAGTACTCCCCCTCGACCTAATGCAGTTAGTGTTGAATGTGACCTGTACTCCGCTAGCTAATGCAGTTAGTGCTGAATGTAACCTTTACTACCATTCTACCTAATGCAGTCAGTGTTGAATGAGAACTGTACTACCCATCTACTTATTGCAGTTAGCGTTGAATGTACCCTGTATTCCTCTAGCTAATGCAGTTAGTGCTGAATGTAACCTGTACTCCACTTCTATCTAATGCAGATAGTGCTGAATTTGACATGTACTCCCCCTCAACCTAATGCATTTAGCATTAAATGTGACCTGTACTCATCTAGCTAAAATAGTTAGTGTTAAATGTAACCTGTACTCATCTTCTACCTAATGCAGTTAGTGCTGAATGTAATCTGTAATCCCCTTTAATCTAATGCAGATAGTGTTGAATGTGACCTGTGCTCCCCTCTACCTAATGCAGTTAATGTTCAATGTGACATGTCCCTCCACTCTACCTAATGCAGCTAGTGTTGAATGAGACCTGTTCTACCCTTCTAACTAATTCAGTTAGTGTTGAATGTAATCTGTACTCCTGTTCTACCTACTGCAGATAGTACTGAATATTACTTGTAGTCCCCCTCTACCTAATGCATTTAGCATTGAATGTGACCTGTACTCATCTAGCTAATGCAGTTAGTTTTAAATGTAACCTGCTCTCACCTTCTATCTGTTGCAGTTAGTGTTGAGTGTGGCCTGTATTCCCCATCTACCTAATGCAGTTAGTGCTGAATGTGACCTGTACTCCCCCTCTAGCTAATGGCGTAAATGTTAAATGAGACCTGTACTCCCCCTCTTCCTATTGCAGTTAGTTTTCACTGTAACCTGTGCTCCTCAAGTGAGTGCAGTTAGTGTTGAATGTGAGGGGTACTCCGCATCTGCCGAATGCAGTTAGTGTTGAATGTGACTTGTAATCCCCCAATACCTAATGCAGTTACTGTTCAATGTGACCTGTACTCCCACTCTACCTAATACAGTTAGTGCTGAATTTGACCTATACTCCTCTAGAGAGTGCAGCTAGTGTTGAAAGTGACCTGTAGTCCCCCTTTACCTAGTGCTGTACTCCCCCCCCCCAGCTAATGCAGACATTGTTGAATGTGACCTGTACTGCTCTACCTAAAGCAGATTGTGTTCAATGGGACCTGAAGTCCCTCTGCCTAATGCAGTTTGTGTAGAATATGACCTGTACTCCCCACTACCTAATGCAGTTTGTGTTGAATGAGACCTTTAACCCTCCAGCTAATTCACTTAGTGTTGAATGTGACGTGTACTCCTCTAGCCAATGTAGATAGTGTTGAACGTGACCTGTACTCCACCTCTAGCAAATGCAGTTACTGTTGAAGGTAACCTGTACTCCCTCACTAGCTAATGCAGTTAGTGTTGAATGGGGTTTGTTTTTTCCCTCCACCTAATGCAGTTAGTGTTGAATGTGACCCGTACTCTAGCTAATGCAGTTAATGTTGAATGTAACCTTTACTCCCCTTCTACCTAATGCAGTTAGCGTTGAATGTGACCTGTACTCCTCTAGCTAATGCAGTCAGTGTTAAATGTAACCTGTACTCCCCTTCTATCTAATGCAGATAGTACTGAATTTGACTTGTACTTCCTCTTGACCTAATGCAGTTTGCATCAAATGTGACATGTACTCCTCTAGCTAATGCAGTGTGTTGGATGTAACCTGTTTTCTGCCCTCTACCTAATGCAGCTAGTGTTGAATGTGACCTATACTCCCCCTTTAGCTAATTCAATTATTGTTGAATGTAACCTGTTTCCCTCTCTACCTAATGGAGCTAGTGTTGAATCTGACATGTCCTCCCCTGTATCTAATGCAGTTAGTATTGAACATGACCTGTACTTCTCTAGCTAAAGCAATTAGTGTTGAATGTGACCTGTACTCCCCCAATACCTAATGCAGTTAGTTTTGGATGTGACCTGTACTCTCACTCTAACTAATGCAGTCAGTGTTGAATGTGACTTGTATTCCCCACATAGGTAATGCAGTTAGTGTTGAATGTCACCTGTGCTCTCCCTCTACCTAATGCAGTTAGTGTTGAATCTAACCTGTACTCCTCTCACGAGTGCAGTTAGTGTTGGATGTGACCTGTACTTCTCCTCTAGCTAATGCAGCTAGTGCTAAATGTGACCTGTGCTCCTCTAGCGAATGCAGTTAGTGTTGAATGTGACATGTACTCCTCTAGCTAATACATGTAGTGTAGAATGTGACCTTTACTCCCCCCTCTAACTAATCCAGTTAGTGATGAAGGTGAACTGTACACCTCTAACTAATGCAGCTAGTGTTGAATGTGACCTGTCCTCCTCTAGCTAATGCAGTAAGTGTTGAATGTGACCTGTACTCCTCTAGCTAATGCACTTAGTGTTGAATGTGACCTGTACTCCCCCTCTACCTAATGCAGTTAGCATTGAATGTGACCTGTACTCCCCTAGCTAACGCAGTTAGTTTTTAAAAAAACCTGCCCTCCCCTTCTAACTAATGCAGTTAAAGTTGAATGTGACCTGTAATCTCCTTCTACCTAATGCACTTAGTGCTGAATGTGACCTGAACTCCCCCTCTAGCCAATGGAGTAAGTATTGAATTAGACCTGTACTCCTCATCTAGAAAATACACTTAGTTTTCAGTGTGACCTGTCCTCATCTAGCTCATGCAGTAAGTGTTGAATTTGACCTGTCCTCCTCCTCTAGCTAATGCAGTTAGTGTTGAATGTGACCTGTACTCCTCTAGCTAATGCAGTTAATTTTGAATGAAACCTGCACTCCCCTTCTAACTAATGCAGTTAAAGTTGAATGTGACCTGTAACCCCCTTCTACCTAATGTAGTTAGTGCTGAATGTGACCTGTACCCCCCCTCTAGCTAATGGAGTAAGTGTTAAATGAGACCTATCCTCCCCCTCAAGCTAAAGCAGCTAGAGTTGAATGGGTCCTGTACTCACTCTCTGCATAATGCAGCTTGTGCTGAATGTGACCTGTACTCTCCCACTACCATGCGACCTGTAACGTATTGTTGAAAATTACCTCTTCTCTTCTAACAAATGTAGTTAGAGTTGAACATGACCTGTACTCTTCCTCAAGCTAATGCAGTTAGTGTTGAATGGGACCTACACTCCCCCTCTGCCTAATGCAGTTAGTGTTGAATGTGACCTTTGTTCCTCTAGCTAATGCACTTAGTTTTGAATGTGACCATTACTCCCCCTCTAACTAATGCAGTTAGTTTTGAATGTGACCTGCATTCCTCCAGCTAATACAGTTAGTGTTGACTGTGAGCTGTACACTTTTAGCTAATGGAGTTAGTGTTCAATGTGACCTGTCCTCCACCTCTAGCTCATGCAGTTTGTATAAAATGTGACCTGTACTCTAACAAAAGTAGATAGTGTTGAGTGTGACCTGTACTCTTCCAACTAAAGCACTTAGTGACGAATGTGACCTGTTCTCCCTTTTCCCTAATGCAGTTAGTGTTGAATGTGACCTGTACTCCTCTAGCTAATGCAGATAGTGCTAAACGTGACCTGTACACCCCGTCAACCTAATGCAGTTTGCATTGAATTTGACCTCTACTCCTCTAGCTAATTCTGTTAGTGTTGAATGTAACCAGTACTCCCCCTCAACCTAATGCAGTTAGCATTGAATGTGTCCTGTAGTCTGCTCGCTAATGCAGTTAGTGTTGAATGTAACCTGTATTACCCTTCTACCTAATGCAGTCAGTGTTGAATGAGAACTGTACTCCCCATCTACCTTTTGCAGTTAGTGTTTAATGTAACCAGTACTCCCCCTCGGCCTAATGCTTTTAGCATTGAATGTGACCTGTACTCCTCTAGCTAATACAGTTAGTGTTAAATGTAACCTGTACTCCCCTTCTATTTAATGCAGTTATTGTTGAATGTGACCTGTTATCCCCTTCTACATAAAGCAGATAGTGCTGAATGTGACCTGTACTCTCCCTCGAACTTATGCAGTCAGATTGAATGTGACCTGTACTCTTCTAGCTAATGCCGTTATTGTTGAATGTAACCTACACTCTCTTTCTAACTAATACAATTAGTATTGGATGTGATCTGTAATCCTCTTCTACCTGATGCAGTTAGTGCTGAATGTAACCTGTGCTTCCCCTCTAGCTAATGCACTTAGTGTTGAATGTAACCTGTATTTCCCTTAACCTAATGCAGTTATTATTGAATGTATCCTGTACTCCTCTAGCTAATGCAGTTAGTGTTGAATGTGACCTGTACTCCCCTCTTCCTAATGCAGTTAGTGTTCAGTGTGACCTCTGCTCCTCTAGCGAGTGCAGTTAGTGTTGAATGTGATGGGTACTCCCCATCTGCCCTAACGCAGCTAGTTTTGAATGTGACATGTACTTCTCTAGCTAATGCAGTTACTGTTGAATGTAGCTTGTACTCCCCTGATACCTAATGCAGTTAGTGTTGAATGTGACCTTTACTCCCCCTTGACCCAATGCATTTAGCATTTAATGTGCCCTGTACTCCTCTAGTTAATGCAGTTAGTGTTGAATGTGGCCTGTACTCCTCTAGCTAATGCAGATAGTGCTGAATGTGACCTGTACTTCCCCTCAAAGTACTCCATTTAGCATTGAATATGACCTGTACTCTTCTTGCTAATGCAGTTAGTGTTGAATGTAACCTGTACTCCACCTCGACCTAATGCAGTTAGCATTTAATTTGACCTGTACTCCTCTAAGTAATGCAGTTAGTGTTGAAAGTAACCTGTACTCCCTTTCTACCCAATGCAGTTAGTGTTGAATGTGACCTGTACTCCCCCACGACCCAATGCAGTTAGCATTTACTGTGACCTGTACACCTCTAGTTAATGCAGTTAGTCTTGAATGTGGCCTGCACTCATCCTCTAGCTGGTGGAGTTAGTGTTGAATGTGACCTATACTACCACCATTTACCCAATCCAGTTAGTATCGAATGTGAGCTGTACTCCTCTACTTAATGCACTTAGTGTTGAATGTGACCCGTACTCCCCCTCTAACTAAAGCAGTTAGTGGTGAATGTGTCCTGTACTCCTCCAGATAATGCAGTTAGTGTTGAATGTGACCTGTACTCACCCACTGGCTAATGCAGTTAGCGTTGAATGTGATCTGTAATTCCCCTCTACCAATGCAGTTAGTGTTGAATGTGACCTGTACTCCTCTAGCTAATGCAGATAGTGTTGAAAGTAACCTGTACTCCCTTTCTACCTAATGCGGTTATTGTTGAATGTGACCTGTACTCCCCCTATTCCTGATGCAGTTAGCAATGAATGTTACATTTACTCCCTTTCTAGCTAATGGAATAATTGTTGAATGTGACATGTACTCCTCTAGCTAATCCAGTTTGTTTTAAATGAAACCTGCACTCCCCTTCTAACTAATGCAGTTAATGTTGAATGTGACCTGTAATCCCCTTCTACCTAATGCAGTTAGTGCTGAATGTGACCTGTACTCCGACTCTAGCTAATGGATTAAGTGTTGAATGAGACCTGCACTCCCCCTCTTCCAAATTCAGTTTGTGTTCACTACTCTAGCGCATGCAGTTAGTGTTGAATGTGATGGGTACTCCCTATCTGCCTAATGCAGTTATTGTTGAATGTTATGGGTACTCCCCATCTGCCTAATGCAGTTAGTGTTGAATGTGACCTGTATTTCCCCTCTAGCTAATGCAGTTAGTGCTAAATGTGACCTCTGCTCCTCTAGTGAATGCAGTTAGAGTTGAATGTGACCTGGTACTCCTCTAGCTAATACACTTAGTGTGGAATGTGACCTTTACCCCCCTCTAACTAATCCAGTTTGTGATGAATGTGAACTGTACTCCTCTAGTTAATCCAGTTAGTGTTGAATGTGAGCTGTCCTCCTCTAGCTAATGCAGTTAGTTTTGAATGAAACCTGCACTCCCCTTCTAACTAATGCAGTTATTGTTGAACGTGACCTGTAATCCCCTTCTACCTAATGCAGTTAGTGCTGAATGTGACCTGTACTCCACCTCTAGCTAATGGAGTAATCGTTGAATGAGACCTGTACTCCCCAGCTAGAAAATGCAGTTAGTGTTCAGTGTGACCTGTCCTCCTCTAAATAATGCAGTAAGTGTTGAATGTGACCTGTCCTCCTCATCTAGCTAATGCAGTAAGTGTTGAATGTGACCTGTCCTCCTCATCTAGCTAATGCAGTGTGTTGAATGTCACCTGTATTCCTCTAGCTAATGCAGACAGGGCTGAATGTGACCTGTACTCCCCTTTGAACTAATGTAGTTAGTGTTCAATGTAACCTGTACGTCCCCTCAACTTAATGCAGTTAGCATTGAATGTGACCTGTACTTCTCTAGCTAATGCAGTTAGTGTAGAATGTAATCTGTACTCCCATTCTACCTTATGCAGTTAGTGTTGAATGTAACTTGTAATCCCCTTCTACTTAATGCAGTTAGTGTTCAATGTAACCTGTACCTCCCCTCTACCTAATGCAGCTATTGTTGAATGAGACCTGTTCCCCCTCTAGCTAATGCAGTTAGAGCTAAATGTGACCTGTACTCTCCCTCTAGCTAATGCATTTTGTGTTGAATGTGACCTGTACTCCCCCTCTATCTAATGCAGTTTGTGTTGAATGTGACCTGTACTCCCCCACAACCTAATGCAGTTAGCACTGAATGTGTCCTGTACTCCTGTAGCTAATGCAGATAGTGTTGAATGTGACCTGTACTCCCCCTCAAACTCATCCACTTAGCATTGAAGGTGACCTGTACTTGTCTGGCTAATGCATTTAGTGTTGAATGTGTCCTATTCTCCCCCTCTAACTAATGCAATTAGTGGTGAATGTGTTCTGTACTCCTCTAGATAATGCAGTTAGTGTTGAATGTAACCTGTACTCCCTAGTACCAAATGCAATGTGTTGAATGTAACCTGTACTCCCCTTCTAATTAATGCAGCTAGTGTTAAACGTGACCTGTACACATGCTCTAGCTGATGTTAGTGTTGAATGTGACCTATACTCCCACCATATACCCAATGCAGTTAGTGTTGAATGTGAGCTGTACTCCTCTAGTTAAAGCACTTAGTGCTGAATGTGATCTGTACTCCCCCTGTAACAAATGCAGTTAGTGTTGAATGTGTCCTGTACTCCCCCTCTAACTAAAACAGTTAGCGGTGAATGTGCCCTGTACTCCTCTAGATAATGCAGTTAGCGTTGAATGTGACCTGTGCACACCCACTGGCTAATGCAGTTAAATTTGAATGTGATCTGTAATATCCCTCTACCTAATGCAGTTAGTGTTGAATGTGAACTGTACTCCCCCTCGTCCTAATCCAGTTAGCATTGAATGTGACCTGTACTCCTTTAACTAATGCAGGCAGTGTTGAATGTAAACTGTACTCCCCATCAACCTAATGCAGTTAGCATTAAATGTGACCTGCACTCCTCTAACTAATTCAGTTAGTGTTGAATGTAACCTGTACTCCACTTCTACCTCATGCAGTTAGTGTTGAATTGAACTGTACTCCCCCTCTACCTTGCCAGTCAGCCCTTAGTGTGACTTGTACTTTTCTAGCTAAAGCAGTTAGTTTTAAATGTAACCTGCACTCACCTTCTGTGTTAAATGTGACTTGTAATCCCCATCTACCTAAAGCAGTTAGTGTGGAATATAACCTGTACTCCCCTCTAGCTAATGGAGTAAGTGTTGAATGAGACCTGTACTCCCCCTCTAGCTAATGGAGTAAGTGTTGAATGAGACCTGTACTCCCCTCCAGCTAATGGAGTAAGTGTTGAATGAGACCTGTACTCCCCTCTAGCTAATGGAGTAAGTGTTGAATGAGACCTGTACTCCCCCTCTAGCTAATGCACTTAGTGTTGTGACCTGTACTCCCACCTTTCTAATGCAGTTAGTGTTCAGCATGACCTGTGCTCCTCTAGCGAGTGCAGTTAGTGTTGAATGTGATGGGTACTCCTCCTCTGCCTAATGCAGTTAGTGTTGAATGTGACCTGTCCTCCCCCAATACCTAATGCAGTTACTGTTCAGTGTGACCTGTACTCCCCCTCTGCCTAATGTAATTATTGTTGAATGTGACCTCTGCTACCCTAGCAAAGGCAGCTAGTGTTGAATCTTACTTTTACTCCCCTTTTACCTAATGTAGTGTGCATTGAATGTGACTTGTACTCCCTCATAGCTAATGCAGTTAGTTTTAAATGTGACCTCTACTCCTCTAGCGAGTGCAGCTAGTGTTGAATCTTACCTGTACTCCCCGTTTACCTAATGCAGTTAGTGTTGAAAGTGACCTGTACTCCCCCTCTAGCTAATTCAGTTAGTGTTGAATGCAACCTTTACTCCCCCTTTATCTAATGCATTTAGTGTTGAACATGACCTGTACTTCTCTAGCTAAAGCAATTAGTGTTGAATGGGACCTGTACTGCCCCTCCACCTAATGCAGTTAGTATTGAATGTGACCTCTACGCCTCTAGCGAGTGCAGCTAGTGTTGAATGTGACCTGTACTCCCCTTTTACCTAATGTAGTGAGCGTTGAATGTGACCTGTACTGCCCCAAAGCTAATGCAGTTAATTTTGAATGTGACCTGTACTCCTCTACCTAAAGCAGCAAGTGCTGAAAGGGACATGTACTCCCCCTCTCCATAATGCAGTTTGTGTTGAATGTGACCTGTACTTCCCCACTACCTAGTCCAGTTTGTGTTGAATGTGACCTGTGACCCATCAACTAATTCACTTAGTGCTGAATGTGACCTGTTCTCCTCTAGCAAATGTAGTTAATGTTGAATGTGTCCTGTACTCATCCTCAATTTAATGCAATTAGTTTTGAATGGGACCTATACTTCCCGCTGCCTAATGCATTTAGTGTTGACTGTGACCTGTACTGTCCCTATACCTAATGCAGTTACTTTTGAATGTGACCTGTATTTCCCCTCTAGCTTAAGGAGTTGGTACTAAATGTGACCTGTGCTCCTCTAGTGAATGCAGTTAGCATTGAGTGTGACCTGTACTCCTCTAGCTAATGCAGTTAGTGTTTAATGTACCCTGTACTCCCCTTCTACCTAATGCCATTAGTCTTGAATGAGACCTGTACATCACCCTCTTCCTAATGCACTTAGTGTTCAGTGTGACCTCTGCTCCTCTAGCAGTTAGTGTTGAATGTGATGGGTACTCCCCATCTGTCTAATGCAGTTAGTGTTGAATGTGACCTGTACTCCCCCTCTACCTAATGCATTTAGCATTGAATGTGACCTGCAATTCCCTTCTACCTAATGCAGTTAGTGTAGAATGTGACCTGTACTCCCCTTCTTCCTAATGCATAGTGTTCAGTGTGACCTGTGCTCTTCTAGCCAGTGCAGTTAGTGTTGAATGTGATGGGTAATCTCCACCTGCCTAATGCAGTTAGTGTTCAATGTGACCTGTACTCCTCTAGTGAATGCAGCTAGTGTTGAATGTGACCTGTAGTCGCTCTTTACCTAATACAGTTAGTGGTGAATGTGACCTGTACTCCCCCCTAGCTAATGCAGTCATTGTTGAATGTCACCTGAACTCCTCTTCCTAAAGCAGCTTGTGTTGAATGTGACCTGTACTCCCCTTCTTCCTAGTGCGGATAGTGCTGAATTTGACCTGTACTCCCTGTCGACCTAATGCAGTTAGCATTACCTTTTACCTGTACTCCTCTAGCTAATGCAGTTAGTGTTGAATGTAACCTGTAAACACCTTCTACCTATTGCAGTTAGTGTTGAATGAGACCTATAATCTCCTTCTGCCTAATGCAGATAGTGTTGAATGTGACCTGTACTTCCACTCTACCTAATGCAGTTAGTGTTGAATGTGACCTGTACTCCCCCTCTAGCTAATGCAGTTATTGTTGAATTTTATCTGTACTCCCCCTCTACCTAATATAATTAGTGTTGAACATCACCTGTACTTCTCTAGCTAAAGCAATTAGTGTTGAATGGGACCTGTACTCCTCCAATACCTAATGCAGTTAGTGTTGAATGTGAGGTGTAATCCTCTAGCGAATGCAGTTAGTGTTGAATGGGACCTGTACTCCCCATCTGCCTAATGCAGTTAGTGTTAAATGTGACCTGTGCTCCTGTAGTGAATGCAGTTAGTGTTGAATGTGACCTTTCCTCCCCCTCTAACTAATGCAGTGTGTTGAATGTGACCTGTACTCCTACAGCTAATGCAGTTAGTATTGAATGTGACCTGTCCTCCCCCTTTAGCTAATGCAGTTAGTGTTGAATTTGACCTGTGCTCCCCTTCTATGTAATGCAGTTAGTTTTGAATGTGACCTACACTCCCCTTCTAACTAATGCAGTTAGTGTTGAATGTGACCCGTAATCCCATTATACCTAATGCAGTTAGTGTTAAATGTGACGTGTACTCCACCTTTAGATAATGGAGTAAGTGTTGAATGAGACTTGTACCCCCCCTCTAGCTAATGCAGTTAGTGTTCAGTATGACCTGTGCTCCTCTAGTGAGTGCAGTTAGTGCTGAATGTGATGGGCACTCCCCATCTGCCTAATGCAGTTAGTGTTGAATGTGACCAGTACTCCCCCAATACCTAATGCAGTTACTGTTCAATGTCACCTGTACTCTCCCACTACTTACTGCAGTAAGTGTTGACTGTGACCTATACTCCTCTAGCGAGTGCAGCTAGTGTTGAATGTGACCTGTACCCCCTTTTCCTAATGTAGTTAGCGTTGAATGTAACCTGTACTCCCCCGTAGCTAATGCAGTTAGTGTTGAATGAGACCTGTACTCCCCCTCTGTATAATGGAGTTTGTGTTTAATGTGACCTGTACTCCCCCATTACCTAATGCAGTTTGTGTTGAATCTGACCTGTAACCCTCAAGCTAATTCACTTAGTGTTGAATGTGACTTGTTTTCCTTTAGCAAACGTAGTTAGTGTTGAACGTGACCTGTACTCCTCCTCAAGCTAATGCAGTTAGAGTTGAATGGGACCTATATTCCCTCACTGCCTAATGCAGATATTGTTGAATGTGACCTGTACTATCCCTCTAACTAATGCAGTTAGTGTTGAATATGACCTGTCCTCCCTCTCTATCTAATGCAGTTAGTGTTGAATGTGATGTGTACCCCTCTAGCAAATGTAGATAGTGTTGAGTGTGACCTGTACTCTGCTAGCTAATGTAGTTAGTGTTGAATGTCACCTGTACTCCCCTTCTATTTATTCATTTATTTATTTATTTATTTTCAGTTTGATGACTGGGAAGGTCCACTGGGCTCAAGGAGCCCATTTTCAGTGGAGGCCAGGGGTGGAAAGCTCAACAAAACATAGTAGACATAGTAACAATTAAACAATTAGTAAAAATTATGTAGTAAAACATAAGCACAGTAGAATATCAGCATAGTATGGTATACAATGCATATTTACATGTAAATACAATTAGAGGTCAATAGTACAGAGTCACCATTATACTGAGGTTTTAAATCTTCTGAGAATGCTATGAAAGAAACATTTGTAAGAAAACAATAAATAAGATTGAACTCCTAACTAAGGAAAATGCTAAAAACAACCCAATAAATAAAAAATGCCACAGAGGTAGAATCAGTGAATGAAAGCAAATGCTCCAAATAGCGTACACAAGATTTATTTGCCCGCTTTCGTAAAACACTTCATCAGAATAAAATACAAGAATAAAACACACATTATATACACCCATTAATTAAATAATTAACTAATTAAACATCAATAATCAATAATAAATGAAGCAAAAAATGATGCTACTTTCTGCTTGTCAGTGATGTACAAATTACGATGTTTCAAGAAACATTTTAAATTAATGCATTCATTCAACCCTGGCGGCCTATCTGATTTTAATTTAATTTGCCAGATTGCTTCCCTTTGTACAAGATAACATTTAAAATCCCCTCCCCTGGGATCAACTGGACATACTTCCAACACTGTAAACAACAATTTCTTAAAAAGTGAACAGTTAATTGAATGCTTGTATAAAGCATTGGTACAGTCTCTAGACTTGATGGCATAAATATGTTCCTTAATACGTGTACTGAGTTTCCTGGTGGTCATCCCTACATAAAATGCAGGGCATCCAGAACAAAAAGAGATGTAAACAACATTAGTAGTATTGCAATTAACTGAACCAGGTACCTCAAGAGTGTAATCAATAGTACTAACAGCTATGTAAGGACTAACAAAGATAAATCTACAAACAGTGCACTGATGACAACAGCGCATGCCTTTTTTGTTAGATACAAAACCACTAACTGTGTGTTTGTTGTTTTCCAAAATTTTTTTAACATTATATTCATTCCGAAACACAAATTTAGGTTTATCACCCAAAACTTTGTAAATTTCAGAATTACCTTTAATAACCTTCCAATTGTTTTCCAAAATCGACATAAAATGAAAACTGTTGCTGCTCATCTCAAATGAACAAATTAAATTAGGACCATCTAAAAAATCAAATTTTTGAGAAATAGGTCCAAAATTGCCACTAAATGAAGTAGCCAGAATTGCAGGAAAATCAGTGAAACGTCTATCATAAACTTCGTTAGCTGTTCTCTCTAAAAAAGTAATATCATATCCTCTCTTAGAAAACAGTTCAATAATAAAATTAAATTCACTAATCAAATCACAATCTCTTGTGGTCATACGACATGCCCGAATTAGTTGCCCCTTAGGGATGTTCTTGATCATATATCTAGGATGCCCACTAGAAAAGTGTAGATAACTGTTGGTAAAGGTTTCTTTGCGGTGAATTTTACTTTGAAATTGACAATTAGTAGAATCCCACCAAAGGTGAATATCCAAAAAATTAATGGCTGAGCCAACATCACCCTTGGTGAATTTCAAAAAACCAGGGAGTGAATTCACCTCAAAGATAAATTTATCAACGGTATCAGGTTCCCCTTCAATAATGAACACTAAGTCGTCGATAAACCTACAAAAAAATTCCACTTGAAACTTTTGTTTTAATAAAGGCATGGCTTCAAGCTCCCACCAAGCCATGACTATATTGGCATAAGCTGGAGCGGCTGGGGAGCCCATTGCCACCCCTCTTTTTTGTTTGTAATATTTTTCTCCAAACAAAAAGAAATTGTTATGTAATACTATTTCAATAAACATACAAATAGTATTGATGGTAGAAGTGGAAAAACATTGTTTTTCACACAAATAACTTCGAACTGCTTCCACTCCATCATCATGGGGGATGCAGGTGTAAAGAGACACAACATCAATAGTAAAAATAATATGTTTGTTGACATCAAAACAAAAAGTTTCAGAAAAAGGTTCGTAATTTGCTCAAAAAATGCCAGGAATCTCTAATATAGGATTGCTGGTCCATGAGTAAAGATCCCAACATAGAATCAATAACTAAAGCAACCCCTTCAGTGACAGAATGGGTGGAAGAAACAATAGGCCTAAAAGGAGGATCAAGAACATTTTTGTGTGTTTTTGGTATTCCAAAAATCACACCAATCTTGGGCTCTGTAATGACACAAAAATCATATAATTCAAAGGTGATGTCCCCAGACATTAAACAGTCATATAAATAAGAATGTATCATTCTAAACTGACGCTGTATAAAATGTAAGGAAACATGCTCGTATTCTAAAGGATTATCCAACAGTTTCAGCATACAAATTTCATATTTTTCTTGACTCATAATAACAATATTGGCCCCCTTATCACTTTTCATAAACCTAAGTTGATTAGTTAATTTTTGTAATTTAAACAAAGCAGATTTCTCTTGAATAGTCATATTGTGATGGATGTTACCATTTTTACTAGATAAATAATTGTTAACATCCTGAATACATTGTTCTTGAAAAACCTTTAAAGTATGGTGTAATTTAGGATTAAAGGATGAAGGCTTAATTAGAAATTTGTCATTTTCAGGTAAATGGTGCATCAAATAAGATAGATTCAGTTTTCTAGTAAATTTCATAATATCAGTTACCGTTCTACTGTAATTGCCCCTATGTGAGGGTACAAAATTTAAACCTAATTTCAAAAAATTGAGTTGAACATCAGAAAAAACATAATCTGACAGGTTAATAATGTTAAACAAATCTAAATTTTCTGTTAGGCTTCGTCCCCTGAGGACGTCGACCCCAAAAAAGTACGACTGCGCGTCAGCACAGTCTTTTTGTAGTGGTTTCCCTGATTTTTCTTAGAACCGCCAGCTGAAACAGAATCAGAGGAGACACTAAAAGATTTACTGTCTCCAACAGTCTCTTTTTCTGCTACATTCATGACGGGAAAATTATCAGGCACATTATTATCAATGACAGTTCGTTCAGTCAAACTGTTAACAGTAGATGACGCCGCATCACTTGGATTATCTGTTTTTTTGCTATTATTAGATAATCCAATAATTTGTTCGCTACAATGTTTGTCTTTAGAAAACAAAACTTCTCTTCCAGCTGTATTAGAACTAATGGCTGTGCTGTAGGACCGTTTATAATAGGAAGACCCGCCTTTACCCTTAGGTGCGGCGTCTTTAATGTGAATGGCAAAATGGTCGAAAGCAGTTTTGTTTCTAAAGGAAGTTAAATTACGAGAAATTTTCTGCTGTTTGCGAACAGTGACCTCATTCGAGTGTTGATCTAGGTCATGGGAAAACTGACGCATCAAATTGTTAAAGTTATGTAAAGTTAACCTAGATTTTAAATGTTGTTCAAGATCAATTATTTCTGTTCTAAGCGCAGACATCTTTTGCTTGTTGTTATCAACCAAAAGTGTAAGAAAACGTAGCCCAGACTCAGTAAAGAAAGTAACCAAATGTTGAAAAAACGGGTTACTTGAATTGACTCCGTTAGGACATTTGAAAAACATTAGACCTTTAGGAATAATGCCAAGCTCAATACACCGCAAAAAGTAACAGTTCTCAATGTTAATAGATTTGTACCTTTTCAAAAGTCTCAGCAAGTGCTCTTGTTGTTCGCCAAAATAATCCTGTTGTGTTTCATATTGAAGCGCAATGTTGCCACCAAAAGGATTCTCTGATAGAAAAAGTAATTTCTCAATAGTTGGACCCCCAGAATCGTTGGCGCGTAAATGCGAACTCTGTTCATTAACTACAGCCTCAACGTTAGCATCCACAATGCTGCCCAAATCGATAACTGTGTCCATTTCCTCATAAACATCCAGTGGACTTGAAACACTATTAACAGGCTTAGATTTTCTTTCGTTGGCGTTCTCAACAAGAAATTTCAACGAACTTTGTATGTCCATTAACGTTGTAACAAGCAAAGTGTTAAAATTGCTATCACCGCTGGATGGTGTAGGATGAATGGAAACATTCATCAACGGATCTTCCTCTACCCCAGCCATGGCAAAGCACAAAGCAACCAAACTAAGGAAAACGCTAAAAACAACCCAGTAAATAAAAAATGCCACAGAGGTAGAATCAGTGAATGAAAGCAAATGCTCCAAATAGCGTACACAAGATTTATTTGCCCGCTTTCATAAAACACTTCATCAGAATAAAATGCAAGAATAAAACACACATTATATACACCCATTAATTAAATAATTAACTAATTAAACATCAATAATCAATAATAAATTAAGCAAAAAATTATTATATTTATGCCATCAAGTCTAGAGACTGTACCAATGCTTTATACAATCATTCAATTAACTGTTCACTTTTTAAGAAATTTTTGTTTACAGTGTTGGAAGTATGTCCAGTTGATCCCAGGGGAGGGGATTTTAAATGTTATCTTGAACAAAGGGAAGCAATCTGGCAAATTAAATTAAAATCAGATAGGCCGCCAGGGTTGAATGAATGCATTAATTTAAAATGTTTCTTGAAACATCGTAATTTGTACATCACTGACAAGCAGAAAGTAGCATCATTTTTTGCTTAATTTATTATTGATTATTGATGTTTAATTAGTTAATTATTTAATTAATGGGTGTATATAATGTGTGTTTTATTCTTGCATTTTATTCTGATGAAGTGTTTTACGAAAGCGGGCAAATAAATCTTGTGTACGCTATTTGGAGTATTTGCTTTCATTCACTGATTCTACCTCTGTGGCATATAAGATTGAACTCCTATTGGGTAAGGTGGAAGGTACTTTATGTATATGTATGTATTCATGTTTTAGGCAGGATTAGGTAGGTAGAGTGCAAGTGCATTTCCTGTTATTGGAGAGGTATGAATGGAGCTGGGTTTTGAAGTGATCAAAATTTTCAGAAATTCTTAGAAAGGGAGGAAGAGAATTCCATTGTTTGGCCAAGGAAAAGGATAGGAGAAGCTGACCTGAAGGACGGTTTGGTTTGTATACAGAAATGAGATTTTGGTGAGCAGATCTTAGAGTTCTGTGAAGGGTATATAGTGGTAAGACATTAGCTAGTGCAGAGCACTTAATGGGTTTAAAAATGAGTTTGTGGGCTGTAGTGAGTTGGAGATAGTCCAGGTATTTGGGAAGTTCTAGCCATTGCAGTAGGTGGAGAGGTATGCAGTAGTGGGTAGAGTACTTGGACTTGGTGGCAAACTTTGAGATTTTGTTGTAACAGAATTCCAGTTTAGAGGAGATGGAGGAAGATAGGTTGGTTAGTAGGGGGGCACCATATATCAGAGATGGTAGTAAGTAGGTAGTGGTGTGGGTCTGTCTTGTGGAAGGGGGTAGAAAGTGGGAGCTCGTGTACAGCATGCCAAGTTTCTGATGTGTTTTCTTAATGTTTAGCTGAATATGGGTGTCGAATTTTAGATGTTCATCAATAGTGACCCCAAGAAGTTTAGCAAAAGGAACAACTTCAATAGTGGAGTTGACATGGCTGATAATGTTTAAGGAGGTTTTGTCAAGAGGATGAGATTTAGATGGAGAGAATAATAGAATTTTAGATTTGTTGGCATTTAGAGAGAGGTGATTTTGAAGCAACCAGTTCTCAGTGGTGGAAAAAGCAGTTTGGGTTTTTGTTTGGAGTACTTGGAGGTTAGAAGCAGAACAGACTAGAGTTGAGTTGTCTGCATATTGGACTATCTTGGTGTTAGGAATAGCTGTGTGGAAGTCATTAATAAAGATAGTAAATAGCATTGGGCTGAGTATAGATCACTGGGGGACACCGGTTGGGGTTGGGAGGAAGGTTGATGTGCCAGTTTTCGATTTTATGGCCTGAGATCGGTCAGAGAGGTAGCTGCTGAATCAGGTATGGGTGTTGTGTGAAAGATTATGATTAGCAATGTGGTTTAGGAGATGGGAATGGGAGACAGCATCAAAAGCCTTGGAGAGGTCAAGGAGGACTGCAGATACAAGTTCTCCAGAGTTACGGGCGTGGTTTACTATGTCTAGGAAAGTGAGGAGAGCAGTTATTGTGCTATGGCCCAGACGAAATCTGTGTTGAGTTGGCGTGAGGAGTTGGTTATTTGTAAGGAATGGCATGAGTTGGTGGTGGACGCATTTCTCTTTTTGAAATAGGTGAGAGAATGGCTATGGGCTAGAAGTTGGAGATGCTATTATTTTTACCTCCTTTATGGAGGGGTAGGATGAAGGTTGCACACCACAGTTTAGGAACATAAGATTCCTGTATGGATCTGTTAATGAGAATGCTAATGGGGATGGCAATGCCGTCTGCTGCTTGTTTTAGAAAGAGTGAGGGGATGTTGTCAGGGGCATTATAGCCTGGCTTAAGCTTAGAGAGGAGTTTAGTTATATATGAGGTGGAAATGGGTTTGAGATGAAAGATGGGAGATGAGAAAGGTATGGATGGTGGAGGAGATGGTTTGAGTAGGGGGAGGAGTTGTTGTTTGGGAAGGTCTTGGTGAGTTCTGCTATGGAGTTAGTAAGGAAGGAGTTGAATAGCGTGGCTATTTCTGGGTCAGACTTGCTAGTGTCAGGGCAAGGATTGTTTTTGGTACCAGGGTTGAGAAGAGAGTTAATTGAATTATTTGGGATTTTTAAAATGATTAGATTGAAGTTTGGTATAGTATGATTTTTTTTATCCTGTATAATGTTTTTTGGCTAGGTTACGGAGTTGTTTATATTTTCTGTACAATGGGATGAAAATGTCCTGTTAGTCTTTTATTATTCACTTCATCAAATATCTGGTCTAGAAAACCTGACGGGTAACCTCTTTTTAAAAACATAGACTTCAAAAAGGCACACTCAGTCAAAAAGTCATTATAGCTAGACATCATCCTGGCCACCCTTGCTGCTTGCCCTTTGACTACGACCCTTTTCTGATGGTATGGATGCCTGCTTAAAAAATGTAGAAAGGAATTTGAATATGTGGGCTTTCTAAAAATGGAGGTATTATATCTACCATTTAGACTATCCTTGACCAGTAAAACGTCCAAAAAACATATTCTTTTATTCCCAACTGGAAGGTAAATTCTAGAAAACTAGTCATAGATGAGATGCCTGTGACAAAGGTCTCAACTTGACCAGCTTTGACATCCCAAACAAAGCACATATCATCTTGGTACCTTCTGTACCAGACAATATATTCATCCCATTGTACAGAAGGGTTATGAATTAGAACATGAGTTGTGGAATGAACCTATTTCGGGTAGGATTGTTGAGGAAAATGTGGCAATGGAAATTAGATTCCTTACTACATATTCCTTGGATTCAACAAGCATCAGACATATTCTAACCAAAAATTGGACGTTTATCAACGAGGACAATAGTCTTAATAAAAATTAGGGCAGGCACCCCTAATGACGTATAAAAGAGGTGCAAACCTTAAATGTCTGGTTGAGAAAAAGAAGAAATTGAATAAATGAGGCATTGGGATGACGAAATGCAGTAGATGCCCCCAGTGTAAACACATTAAAACAGTAGATAAAGTATACATCAGAAATAAAGGTTATTTCACACATGGTAAATTCAATTGTGATTCCCAAGGTGTGGTATATTGCACCCTATGTGAACAATGCGAAGCATACTATGTCGGTAAAACGGAGAGGAAAATCAAGCTAAGAATTTATGAGCATGTTTACTGTATTAATAAGAGCATTACTACCAATGCACTAGCTAGACATGTATTAGAACAGCCTTTACACCAGTTTAAGTTCACTGTGTTGCAGTAAGTTGGAAGAAACGTGAGAGGGGGACCGTGGGAATTGAGACTAGAAGAATGCGAACTAAATTGGTTAGTTCGCACATCAGCATATGTATTGCCATGTCTCAATGATTTTTTATCTATTAAATGCCTGCTGAAATTAAAGGCACATCTTAGATAAGGTCTGATCTAATGTATTTATTTAAATATGTATATATTTATCTATAGGATGCATGATCTGGTTTATCAACTGATACCTTTAGATTATCAAATGGAATTTGTGTTTTTAAATAATATTTAGAGATAGGATGATATATGTCTAAATCTTGTCTAATACTGGCACATATTCCCCTCTGTAGGCTTTGAGTACTATTGGAATGCTAGTTGGGTAATATGGGCTCTTATTATGATGTTCCAGTTATAAAATGTTTAAATGTGTTTAAATGTGTTTCTCATATTTATTTTATCATTTTTTGTTTGTTTGATACTGGTTTATTAATGTATGGTATCATATCTTATGAGAAATTTTTAAATGTTTGTATTAATTTTAAAGTAATGAGTTAATTAATTATAATCAACAGAATCAATTTGTCAATTTAGCACTAACGGACAATATATAAGGCTAAGGTGTGTTTTATTTGTTGATCTGAAGAAGATGGATGATTGAAACCGACGAAAGTGCTTACCTGTAGCTGTATCGTGAATAAAACAGTGTGTTTTGTGTCAGCAAAGTCCACTTTTTGTGCTTTAATAGCCCTTGTATATGACCCACATCTTGTGTATATGTCAAAACAATTGGAACCACAGAGGTACCGATGCTAATTTTACTCATAGAGTCTCTCCCCTCCGAATAATAGGGTTTGGCACGGCCATGACGCTCATTTAATACTTTATTATGGGCTCTACAAATCTCATGCTCCTTGTAAACTCTGAATGCAAAGGCTGCTATAAGCTGTTCCATCTCATATATAATATTACTATCTTCACAAGTTAAGCGAGATGTGCGCATGGTCTAACATCTCAAAATATTGGAGAACACATGCTGGGGATGCATGCTATCCCTTTGTAAATAGGATGGAACATAACATTCCTTTCGATAAAGCTTAGTACTGAAAGCATTGCCCTTCCTATAAACAGCTATATCAAGAAAATTAATTAAACTGGAAGAGAAATTCATGGTAAATTTAAGAAACCCACTGCTGTAATTAGACATGTCCAGAAACTGTCTTAGTGTCAACTCATCATCATGCCATGCAACAAAAAGATCATCTACAAATCGACGGTAAAACCGTACATGGTTACCATAAAATGCTGTCATAAAGTGTTGCTCCCAATGTACCATGACTAAGTTTGCATATGAGCTGGCAAAGCTTGTCCCCATTGCCACACCAGAAACTTGTCAGTAACATTTTTCATTAACGAAAAAAATGTTACTCTCAAGTACCATTTCTAATAACATACATAGAAAATCAACATATCCTATTGAAAATTTATTTGAATTAAGAAGCACTTCCTTAACCATAATGATGCCCTCTTGATTAGGAATGCAAGTTAACAAGGACACAATATCATGTGTTACTAAATAATCAGTTTCAATCACATCAACATCATGCATGGAACCATAGATATCATGCAAAAAATGCTCCGTGCGGTCTCTTACTATGACAGGTGAATCTGCAAGCACCATTTTGAATTGAGAGTCCAAATAAATGGACACTGGCTCAGTGAGCAAGCCACGACCTGCCACAATTGGTCTAAAGCTGGGATAATCTGAATTTTTATGATTTTTAGGCAGGCCATGTAGCTGGGGAATAACGGGGTATTACATCATAAAGTACTCAAATAAGGATTTGGTGATCAACCCAATACATAAACATTCATTCAAAGTATTCACAATGCCATCCTTAATCTGCATTACTACCTTGGCATTTACTGCTCTATAGACCTCAGTATCATTCAACATGGTATTTAAGTAATAAGTAGTATCCATCACAACTACCGGCCCACCCTTGTCAGCAGGGCGGATAACTATATTGCCATTTGATTTCAACACATTAAGGGCTTGTTGTTCCATTCTAGTTAAATTAGATTGATAAACATTTGTATTCTGATAGCCAAATTTGTCAAATATTTATTTTTCACACAACTGTAAAAACACCTCTACACAATGCGGTAGATTGGGCACAAAACAACTGGGTTTCTTAAAGGCATTACTTAGAGAAGTCTCTTATCATTAAATATACATTTAAGTGCAATGTTACATGTGAACAGCCTTAATTCAGTAAGGCAGCCGCTGATATCAAGTTTACCCGAAGGTATAAAACCCAGTCCCTTAGTCAATAGTCCCAGTCCTTAGCCGTAGTGATGCACTCTTGATTAGGAATGCAAGTGAACAAGGACACGATGTCAAGTGTTACTAAATAATCTATTTCATTCACATCAACATCATGCATGGAACCACAGAGATCACGCAAAAAATGCTCTGTGTCTCTTACTACGACATGTGAATCTGCAAGCACCGTTTTGAGTTGAGAGTCCAAATAAATGGACACTGGCTCACTGAAACAGCCGCTACCTGCTACTATTGATCTAAAGCTAGCATGATCTGAATTTTTATGAATTTTAGGCAGGCCATGTAGCTGGGGAATAATGAGGTATTCCACCATAAAGTACTCAAATAAGGATTTGGTGATCAACCCAATACATAAACATTCATTCAAAGTATTCACAATACCTTCCTATTTTTTTCAAAGTACAAAATACTTATAAGCAACAGATTGGTTCAGTTACAATAAAGGCTGTCTTCCCCAATAAATAGTTTGTTTCAGTTACAATCACCACCAATAGCTCCACCATGTGAAATGATTCTTGAATAATCACCACCAATAGCTCCACGAGAGAAATTCTTTTATTATAAATAAAGTACAGTTTAAAAGAACTGATTTAGCGCTTTCATCTCCCACCGGATACCGCTTCAGAATCAATTAACCTTGCTCAAATCATTCCTTTTATATGAAAAAACACACATCAATTAATTTTAATTAAATTAAATAAAATACTGTTAGATAATAAAAAGAAATGAAGAGAAATAAAAAGTCATTGGCTGGCCATACTAATCATTCTAACAAGCATTAAAGACATATTCTCCCATTGCAACGAAGAACAGAAATTGCTGAAACCTTGAGCCTGAAAGAATTTTCATACAAAAAATGATGATTTTTGTGTTTGTACAACTGATCAAAGACACAAATACAGGTAAAAAGCCCCTTCAAAAACATACCTTAGGGGATAGTTCTAATGCACAACATAAAACAATGCCAATAAAACCTACAAAGTTATAGTAAAACCTTCGACCTTGTTGTGCTAATTTTTATGATTTGGCAGTTGAAAATGGATGCATGTTGTGGTAAGGGTTTGAATGACCACGTCTCCATTACACCAGCCCTAAAAATATTATCTGATGATCCAAAAAGATACATAATTTAAGGTTGCTTTTATATAGAGGGTGTTTTTCTTATGGTTTGGAATAATGTAATGTTTTTCAGGAATATCAAGTTACATTTCATAATTATACAGTACAATTTTATATTCAATATCTTTTATTTATATATATTTTTATTTATATATATATTTATATACAATTTTATGCATAATTTTACATTTTATACATATATTTATTATTGATATTTATTATATATATTTGGTGCAATATATGTTTTATAAATTTTTTTTATATATTCATATATATACATGCATGTATATATATATATATATATATATATATATATATATATATATATATATATATATATAGATATATACATGCATACCCACAACACACACACCTCTATCCTTACTCCCAACTCCACTCACAGTTTTAGCAACCTCCCCAGCTCAGCTAAGTATTCAGCAGCCAAATTTCATAGACTCCATCACATCTCCCAATGTAACCCACTAGCGAGAAAAACCAAAACCCTAATATTTAAACTTCTACAACTCACACTACAAGTTCAGGTCCACTCCCTGTTAGATGGTGATATACACCCAAACCCAGGTCCAACCACTACGAGAGATACACAACCTGATACACCAACAGGTACAATCTCACAAACACTGACCAAACCCCCCAACTCTCTCCTGATAGCTCATCTTAATATTTGTAGCATCAATAATAAAATAGCTCACCTGCATGCCCTTATTGATGTTTATTCCTTTGACATCCTCTGTCTGTCTGAAACATGGCTTAATCCATCAATACAGGACTGTACAGTTTTACCCCCTGGCTATAACATCATAAGACATGACCGTAACACTAAAAAGGGAGGAGGAGTAGCTATACTTTATAAGAATGGATTACAAATTACCTTGTTAGACCCCAAACCTCTACTTTGCAACAATGTAGAAATTCTTCTAACTAAAATTCAGCTTAACAAAAGCAAAGCCATATATCTATCATGTGTTTATCTTCCCCCTGGCAATAGCATCAACACATTAGAGGCTATTCTCAGCTGGTTCTCAAGCAACTACCCCCCAAGAAACCATTATACTTGGAGATTTTAACATTAACTGGACCTCCTGTATATCTGAGCAGCCTTCTTCTCATATTAACTTATATGGCTTTACCCAAACTATAACATCCCCTACCAGGATCAAAAAAACTAACAACAAAATTAGTACCCTTGACTGGATACTCACTAATACTCCCCAACTAAACTATAAAACAGGCACCCTTCCTGAGGACATAAGTGACCACTTGCTTACCTATTTAATCAGAATTAAAACTGACATCCCAAACTCAACCATCTCTAGAACTATTCGCACTACCAAAACTTTTAACCCTACTCACTTTCAAGCTGAACTAGACACCTGTGACTGGTCACCCCTGAAATACCTCCCAATAGATAATGCTGTGAAATACTTTAACTCTAAATTCCTATCCATTTTAGACAACCATGCCCCATTACGCAAAGTCAGAATTAGAACCAAACCAGCACCATGGCTCACCAAAACTACTAAACAAAAAATACTCCAAAGAAATAAACTATGGGCCAAGTGGCACTCAACAAAAAGCCCCTCAGACCACCTGCAATTCAGACAGCTAAGAAATGAAACAAAAAAGCCACACTAGCCGATAAAAGAAACTACTACTACCAGCTACAACAAACCAACCAAAATAATCCCCAAAAATTCTGGCGAAGCCTCAATAACCTCCTACACCATGGACGCTCAAGTACTCCCTCCCCCTCTGGCTCTGACGACAACAATCCCATCCAAATAGCTGACTCATTTAATACTTTTTTCACTGAAACTATACAATCCCTAGCCAACCAGCTATCCACTAACACCCCATGCTCTACCACATCCTCTCACAATAATGCTCCTCTATTTCACTTTCATCCAGTGCCCACTTCACTCATCTGTAAACTCGTACAGAAACTTAAACCCACTACACTCTCAGCTCATTAATTACCTGCAGAATACCTGCAAAAAGCTGCTAAAGTCATAGCCTACCCCATATCCATCCTCGTTAACAGAACTATTTCTGAAGGAACTATTCCCCTAATCTGGAAAGTCTCTCACATTATTCCCCTGCATAAGGGTGGCAACTCCAAGGAGTTATCGAATTACAGACCCATAGCTATTCTATCTCCTTTAGCAAAAATAATGGAAAAATGTATACACCTACAACTGGTAACCTACCTACTTGATCACAATTTACTGGTAACCTACCTACTTGATCACAATTTACTAGCACCCTGCCAACATGGCTTTAGACCATATCATAGCACCACCTCTGCTCTCTTATCCTTCACAAACCATATTAACAATAATCGTAATAATGATACTCTATCTTCTGCCCTTTTTATTGATCTGTCTAAAGCTTTTGACATGGTCAACCACCACCTACTTATTGACACACTCAGAAACCTGTCAATGGACATCCATACTATACAGTGGTTCCAATAATACCTAAATAACAGGCAACAGGCTGTACTATGGGAAAATACGTTATCTTCCCATCTCCCAGTCACTCTAGGGGTTCCACAAGGATCTATATTAGGCCCACTAGTCTTCTCCATCTTTACAAATTACCTCCATTCTTTAATTCCACAAGCTGACTGTATCCAATACGCTGATAACTCCACACTCCTATGCTCTGCTACTTCTCAAGCAGAACTTCAGTCAATAACCCAAAAGACCTTTAGTACAGTTGAAAACTGGCTTCTACAAAGACGTCTTATTCTTAACCCCAAAAAAACTAAAATGCTACTATTTACCCCACTCGCAGAACCTCCCCACTTAACTTTACTATTACTTCAAATAACGGAACTAATATATCTCCTGAACCAACCACTAAACTACTCGGAGTTCTAATAGATAATAACTTGTCCTTTGAACCTCACATTAATAACACCATAAAAACAGTAAACAAAGAAACTAGGCTCACTCTACAGAATCAAACCCTTTCTAACACCTCCAGCCAGAGTTACTATTGCTCGCACCCACCTCATCTCTACCCTGCTCTATGCCTCCCCCATCTATACCAAAATATGTAGAAGTAATCTGAATAAACTTTCATCCTGCTACAACAATATTGCCAGATTTGCAGCTGGGTCCTCCTATAGAACTCATCACTGCATCAACCTGAAGCAGCTAGGATGGTTAGAGTTGCTAAATCTAATACTATTTAATCAACTAATAGTAGCCCATAAAATCTTGTACTTACCTCAAAATACACCCATACTTACATCCCTAGTAATCCCCTATAACAATCTCAAGACCTTACGCTCATCTAATAAACTACTTGTTCAAATCTCAAAATCCAACAACTCAGCTGGTGATACCTTGTTCTCCAATACAGTAGGTAAAGCCTGGAACATCCTCCCAAGCCAGCTAAACTCAATATCCTCTGTCAGCATATTTAAAAGCAAGCTTAAACCCCACCTTAAATCACACTGGCTATGCCCCTGTGTCAAACCAGACTAAGCACCTGACTTTTAACTAGACTTTCATTATTCCCAGTCCCCCATGATCATGAACTTGTGTTTACTCACTAATTATTAGTGAGCTTACCCTTCCTTAGGAATTTTTCCTCATGTAAATATGTAAATACTGTAGCATGAACAATCACCTTCATATAGTATCATAGCTTAAGTGAGTAAGAACACTATAAATCATCCTGGTTTGCTGTTCTTCTATACTCTATCTATTGATCTCCTGCATTTTCTTTCCTGTGTTTGTGTGAACTCAGTACCAATTATTATAAACTACTACCTATAACTAGTTTAGTTTTAGATTTCATTTTCCTTCCATAACAGAATTCATAATATAAAATCCTAAGCTTGTAATATGTTATAAAGATTTGTAATTCACCATTTCTAATGCAACTCACTCAGTCATGCTCATCTATTTCATTGATATTTTTTTTTCTTTTCCGTGCAATATTGTAAAAAAAAAAAAAAAAAAAATGTCAATGTCTTTGTCTTGACCTTTTATAATGATGAAATTTCTGGAGCTTTTCTCCCCGGGCCTCCACTGAAAATGGACATATATCCAGCTGGACTAGCCCGGTCAACAAATGTAAAATAAAAATAAAATAAAATAAAAAATAAATATACATATATATATTAACCTTTCACATATGCAAAAAATTAGCACAACAAGGTCGAAGGTTTTACTATAACTTTGTAGGTTTTATTGGCATTGTTTTATGTTGTGCATTAGAACTATCCCCTAAGATATGTTTTTGAAGGGGCTTTTTACCTGTATTTGTGTCTTTGATCAGTTGTACAAACACAAAAATCATCATTTTTTGTATGAAAATTCTTTCAGGCTCAAGGTTTCAGCAATTTCTTTTCTTTGTTGCAATGGGAGAATATGTCTTTAATGCTTGTTAGAATGATTAGTATGGCCAGTCAATGACTTTTTATTTCTCTTCATTTCCTTTTATTATCTAACAGTATTTTATTTAATTTAATTAAAATTAATTGATGTGTGTTTTTTCATATAAAAGGAATGATTTGAGCAAGGTTAATTGATTCTGAAGCGGTATCCGGTGGGAGATGAAAGCGCTAAATCAGTTCTTTTAAACTGTACTTTATTTATAATAAAAGAATTTCTCTCGTGGAGCTATTGGTGGTGATTATTCAAGAATCATTTCACATGGTGGAGCTATTGGTGGTGATTGTAACTGAAACAAACTATTTATTGGGGAAGACAGCCTTTATTGTAACCAAATTATTTTATTTTTATCAAATTGTGCTCTGGGTTTTTGGCTCACTTTGGACTGGTATTTTTCTAATGCAGTTAGTGTTGAATGTGACCTGTACTCATCTAGCTATTGCAGATAGTGCTGAATGTGCCCTGTACTCCCCCTCGACCTAATGCAGTTAACATTGAATGTGACCTAGTACTCCTCTAGCTAATGAAGTTAGTGTTGAATGTGACCTGTCTTCCCCCCTCTGCCTAATGCAGTTAGTGTTCAATGTGACCTGTACTCCACCTCTCGCTTATGCAGTTGGTGTTGAATGTGACCTGTATACCCCTCTACCTAATGCAGTTAGTGTTGAACATGACCAGTACTTCTTTAGCTAAAGCAATTAGTGTTGAATGTGACCTGTACTCCCCCAATACTTAATGCAGTTAAGTGTTGAATGTGACCTGTACTCCTCTAGCAAATGCAGTTAGTGTTGAATGTTGACCTGTACTCCCACTCTAGCTTAGTCAGTCAGTGTTGAATGTGACTTGTATTCCCCATATAGGTAATGCAGTTAGTGTTGAATGTCACTGGTACTCTTCTTCTTCCTAATGCAGTTAGTGTTGAATGTGACCTGTACTCCTATAGCAAGTGCAGCAGTTAGTGTTGGATGTGACCTGTACTCCCAATCTAGCTAATGCAGTCAGGGTTGAATTTGACTTGTATTCCCATGTAGGTAATGCAGTTAGTGTTGAATGTCATCTATACTCTCCCTCTACCTAATGCAGTTAGTGTTGAATGTGACCTGCATTTCCCCTCTAGCTAATGCAGTTAGTGCTAAATGTGACCTGTGCCCCTCTAGCGAATGCAGTTAGTGTTGAATGTGACCTATACTCCTCTAGTAAATGCACTTAGTGTTGATTGTGACCTTTACTCCCCCACTAACTAATGCAGTCAGTGTTGAATGTGACCTGTACTCCTCTAGCTAATGCAGTTAGTGTTGTATTTGACCTATCTTCCCCCATAGCTAATGCAGTTAGTGTTGAATGTGACCTGTATTCCTCTACCTAATGTAGTTAGAGTTGAGTGTGACATCTACTCATCTAGCTAATGCACTTAGTGTCAAATGTGAACTGTAGTTACCCTCTAACTAATGCAGTTAGTGTCCAATGTGAACTGTTCTTCCCCTTTACCTATTGTTGTTACCATTGAATCGGACCTGTACTCCCCATCTGCCTAAAGCAGTTAGTGTTGAACGTGACCTGCACTTCTCTAGCTAAAGCAATTAGTGTTGAATGGGACCTCTACTCCCTCAATATCTAATGCAGTTAGTGTTGTTTGTGACCTGTACTCCTCTAGCGAGTGCAGTTAGTGTTGAATGTGACCTGTACTTCCACTCTGGCTAATGCAGTTAGTGTTGAATGTGACTTGTATTCCCCATATAGCTAATGTAGTTAGTGTTGAATGTGACCGTTACTCTCCCTCTACCTATTGCAGTTAGTGTTGAATGTGACCTGTACTCCCCCTCTAGCTAATGCAGTTAGTGATGAATGTGACCTGTACTCCCCCTCTACCTACTGCAGTCAGTGTTGAATGTGACCTGTACTTCTCTAGCTAAAGCAATTAGTGTTGAATGGGACCTGTACTCCCCAATCCCTAATGCAGTTAGTATTGAATGTGACCTGTACTCCTTTAGCGAGTGCAGTTAGTGTTGAATGTGACCTGTACTCCCCCTCTAGCTAATGCAGTTAGTGTCAAATGTGCCCTGCACTCCCCCTCTACCTAATGCACTTAGTTTTGAATGTGACCTGTACTTCTCTAGCTAAAGCAATTAGTGTTGAATGTGACCTGCACTCCCCCAATAACTAATGCAGTAATGTTGAATGTGTCCTGTACTACCCCACTAGCTAATGCAGTTAGTGTTGAATGTGACCTGTACTCCCCACTGCCTAATGTAGTTAGTGTTGAATGTGACCTGTACTTCTCTAGCTAAACCAATTAGTGTTGAATGGGACCTGTACTCCCCCAATACCTAATGCAGTTAGTGTTGAATGTGACCTGTACTCTTCTAGCGAGTGCAGTTAGTGTTGAATGTGACCTGTACTCCCCCCTGCCTAATGCAGTTAGTGTTGAGCATGACCTGTACTTCTCTAGCTAAAACAATTAGTGCTGAGTGGGACCTGTACTCCACCAATACCTAATGAAGTGAGTGTTGAATGTGACCTGTACTCCTCTAGCGAGTGCAGTTGGTATTGAATGTGATCTGTACGCCCGTTCTGGCTAATGCACTCAGTGGTGAATGTGACTTGTATTCCCCATATAGCTAATGCACTTAGTGTTGAATGTGACCTGTACTCCCCATCTATCTAATGCAGTTAGTGTTGAATGTGACCTGTACCTCTTCTCTAGCTAATGCAGTTAGTGCTAAATGTGACCTGTGCTCCTCTAGCAAATGCAGTTATTGTTGAATGTGACCTGTACTCTTCTAGCTAATGCACTGTGTTGATTGTGACCTTTACTCCCCCTCTAACTAATGCAGTTAGTGCTGAATGTGACATGTACTCCTCTAGCTAATGCAGTTAGTATTGTATGTGACCTGTCCTCCCCCTCTAGCTAATGCACTTAGTGTCGAATGTGACCTATTCTCCCCTTCTTCCTAATGCAGTTAGTTTTGAATGTGACCTTTACCCCCCCTCTAACTAATGCAGTTAGTGTTGAATGTGATCTGTACTCCCCCTCTACCTAATGCAGTTAGCTTTGAATCGAACCTGAACTCCCCGTTTGCCTAATGCAGTTAGTGTTGAATGTGACCTGTACTCCCCCTTTATCTAATGCAGTTAGGTCTGAATGTGACCTGGACTCCCCCTCTACCTAACTCAGTTAGTGTTGAATGTGGTCTGGTCTCCTACATGCTTGTATAATACAGACCACTACTTAAGGATCCTTATTAACCATAAACACAGCAACTCCTACTGAGACTGGTATGATTCATAAAACCTGCTGTGCTCTAGTATCTCTAGAAAGAAATATTTTTTTGATGTTTTGGATATTTACTACAAGGTTAATATTGATGATGTATTGTAATTTATTCTATTATTTGCAAGACAGACACAGAGAGTTAAAGAGGAATGTTATAACCATAAGGTAATCATGAGTAAAGTCATCTTTGTGGCATAGTCAGATGAAACCCTACGTACCATGCAAGTATCCCAAGTTCAAGTAGCAGCCTGTGTGCCCGATGAATCACTCTCCACTGCCAGCTCACTCATTATGGGCAAGGGAGGTGGCTCTAGTTTGTCCCTTCAGTGATCTTTAGTAGTAGCACTAGAGGCTAAACCTATAGAGTATGGTATTATGGAGCACATGGAGCCATGGTGTACATGCACACACCAAGAGGATCTGGTGTGCAGTGGCATGCTTCCCTTGGAAGGCAGCATGCATTGGATCTCAACAAACTGTCACAAAGCAGGGGTAGTGCTCCACAGGGGAGAGGGTAGGCTGTCACACTGCATTGGAAAACTAGCCAAATCTCTACCACCCAGCTGTCTGTGCTGAGGAACTAATAGAGCAATAAGGCTTCCTGGGAAGAAAAGAATGGATGCATTATTTTGTTCAAAATTCATCTTTCTGACATTCTCCTTTATAAATACAATTATCTTGGTCTACTTTTTTAATCCTAGTCTAACATTCAAAGCCCACACAGTCTATACCATCACAAAAATTACAACACAGCTTAAAGTAACCTACTCCATCTGCAGCCACCTAACAAAAGTAGTCAGGCAAGCTCTAAGAGTATCTTCATGCCTAGATTTGAGTATATTCTTCTAGTAATGTGCCTCTACTTCTCATATAGTACAAAATTCAAGTAATGGTTAACCACTGCTAATCTGTTCAAAAAGCCATCTGGCTCCCACTATCAGTTTGTTCCATTTTTCATTCACCTTCACTTACCTTTAACATTTTACATAATAGTTTCTGCTTATCTCTTTCAGGAAGGCTACCAGTCAAAACATCTCAATAATCTCACAGAAGCTACGAAAATAATATATTAACCTTACATATTGCACTCTTTGGATTCTCAGCTAGGGAAAGCGGCTTCAGTAAAACAGGCCATTATAACCAGAAACACCAAATAATAGAGCGCAGAAGCATAAGACCATACATGTATTCAGAAATATTGGTTCTAGATAACCTGAGGGAAACCTACAAATGCTCCTCTTTCCTGGAACAAAACCCAGATCTCTTTCTTTACTCCTTGGCCACAGGCATTAGTCTATACCATAAATGAGCATGTAAAAGGTTTACAACTTCTCAGAGCAATGGTCAATCTCTGTAGATAAGCAAATATAAATAGGAAGTTACAGTTAACTTTTAAATTAATTGACTGTTGTAAATGCTTAAGACAACTAAAGCAACCCATTAATCATCTTTCCCTCCCTAAAAGTTTCATGTTCTCTCCTTCTTATCTTACTTACAAGTGTCAAGCTCAGAAACTACAAGCCATATCAAGTCTCCATGAGAATCGAGATGACCTTGTGTTACAAGTCTACTACCCTACACTTTGCATTACAATTAAACACTTAATAATTGTGTACACAGTGACTTCTCTTAAACAGGTATACAAAAAAGTACATTCTTATGAGTTGTTAGCAATGTACATGGAAACATGTCATGAAGATATCTGTAAAGATGCATTGCTCCTACAAATTCTTGTCACTGTATATTACATGAAACATTTGATCACAGCAACTCTGTAAAAGCAATACTTCTATCATTTACTTGTTTTTGCTACGTAGGATCTTAATTACTATGAGATGTAAACTAACTGTCACAATTATTTCATAATTATCTATGTAATAGTTTATATGTACACTAACACTTCTACAATCATTTCAAAATTATAAGTGCAATAGCTCTGTAATAAATTGTTCAATTGTACCCAGATCATAACTGAAAGGTGACCATGGATCATTTCACTTGCTTGGATAACAAACACAAATGTCAAAAAAAAAAAAACAGCCAGGGAGTTAAAAAACACTACCAAAAGGTTTATTTCAAGCTAAGGAAATGACAAGAAATGCAATGTAAATCCACAAAAAAGATAAGAGTTTCGTTCCGCTTTAGAAAATACCCGGAACTACAACAGATGACATAATTTATCTCCATTACTCTAAAAATGCTTATAATCCAGTCAAACACAAGAATTCAAACACACCTTAAAAATGGACCAATAGATCCATTATAGTGTAAACACACACCTTAAAACAGATCATAACACTAAACCTTTTTGCTAAAAATAAAAGCATTCGCATTACTGTAAATATACATTGTGTTACATCCTGATGCAAACTAATACAACACATAATAGGAAGATGAAATTATAACTATGTCATCGTAAAATTTTCTGGCAATAGCTTTAACCTTTAGTAGGCATTGAATTGACTCTGGAGCAATTTCTCAGGGCTGCCCATATGGTCACTGAATGGGATAAATTCCTAGAAGAATGTGATGTAATGAAGAAGATGTTCCCTATGCGAGGTTACCCTAGTAAATTAGTCAACGAATTATGTTCTGAAGTAATAGCAAAAAGAGCTAGTGGGCATTTTGTCCCTGTTTTAAGTAAAAAGACCTTTATGCATTATCCTCCTCACCATGGTGAAACATCATCCAGTTCTACAGAGGATGCAGTGCTTAATAATAACAGCAATTTAGTTGAAAATTGCATCAATACTAACAACAATTTACATTTGAATACCCTGATCACCACTTTCAATACAGGTAGCCATTACATCAGGGACATTCTTCAAAAGAACTGTAATATTTTGGCGAGAGAAAAGAAAATAAGAGAACAAGTGGGAGTTAGACCTAGATTTGTATATGAGAAAGGGATTAATTTTAAGAATATTTTTGATAATATCACAGGTCATACGAAGTTGATTTGTATATGAGAAAGGGATTAATTATAAGAATATTTTTGATAATATCAAAGGTTGTACCAAGTTAGGATAGATGACAAGGTGTGGTGCATGTGTTTATTGTAAGAATATTTTGGATGTTAGTTAGATCAAGGTCAACAATTTTTAATGTAAGCATTGCAGGAAAACCAAGCTGTAACTTAGTGAAAGTAGTAGTTTGCCGTGCTGTTTGTATGTCTTGCCCATGCTTCTACATGGGCAAAACAGAATATAAATTTAAGAACAGAATAGCAGAACATTTATGTGATATTTGTTCCTGCAAAGATACTAACGCCCTTGCAAGACATGTTATGATTAATCAAGATCATGATTTTAAATGTATTGTTTTAGAAACATTAAATGTATCTGAGAGAGGAGGAGCATGGCAATTGTTGTTGGAAAGGGTTGAACTAGTGCGGCAGCTTTGACTCAATGCCCATTTTTCACCAGGGTTAAATGAAGCAGAGTCAATTATTTGATTGGATTATAAGCATTTTTTAGAGGAATGGAGGGAAATGATGTCATCTGATGAAGTTCCAGTATTTTCTTAAGAGGGACAAAAGCGCTTATCTTTTTTTGTGGATTTGCATTGCATTACTTGTGGTTTCCTGAGCTTGAAATAAACCTTTTGGTGGTGTTTTTCAATTCCCTGCCTGTTTTTTTACACTTACTTGGATAACAAAGAAAAATAAAATAGTTAAATTAATAATGGATAAAGTGCTACCTAGAATGTATAGTAACAAAGGAAAGGAACAATTAGAATGCAACCACAGAAGCATCAAACAGAGAAAACTACAAAGCAATTAAGAGAAAAAGTATCACACAGATCATAAAAAATTATTAGAAAGATAGATTTGGTAAAAGCAGTGTATGCTATTAAAACAGACCATGGTCTATCATACACTGCTGCCAGTAGTAAAATAAAAATGTCAGCACAAGCAGAAAAACTTATATGAAAGATATAATATATATTGATAAATATAAAGGAACGGTACAAAATAAGCAGTTAGTTGATTACCCAAAAAGTTTTTATAGAAAACTGTGAAACAAAGCAAAAGGAATAGAAACATCAACCAAAATGATGAAATAGATATATTTTGGAGAAATATTTATGAAAGCCCTTTTGAACATAACAAAGATGCAGAATCGATAGAAGAATTAAAAGAAGCGGTAAGGAGTTCTAATGCAGAAGATATGAAATGGGTTGAAATAATGGACAGAGAAATTGACAAAAAAAAACTCCTACCTGAAAACCTCAGATCTAGATGCAATGCCTAACTTCTGTGCAAAGGTATTAACATTCTTAAGCAATATTTAGCCCTGAGTAAGAATTATTTATATGTGCATCCTGAGGAGATGCCAACCTGGTCTACAAAAGAAAAAAAATACTCTTCCTTAAGAGTGAACCTGCAAACTATACAAAAAAAAAAAACTATAGACCAATAGCTTGCCACTTGGCAATATTCAAATTATATACTGGAAATGATGCAGAGAGTGTTTATAGTCATTTAGAAAAAAAAAAAATCAATCATGGTAATAAAATAAAAGGATAAAAGAAAGTCATATGGAACAAATAATCATTTGTTGTTAAATAAAGCCTCAATAGAGAATTGTAAAGAGGGGTAGAATCTAACTGTGGCATGGAACCATAAAAGAGAACTTCAAAAAGAGAAAGAATCTAAGTATGGCATGGATAAATTAGAAAAAAAATCATTTGACCACATCCCATATTTATGGATAAATAAATACTTAAAGATGTATTAGATTCACCCTGCATTTATCAATTACATTATAGTGACCATGAAACAGTGCCAAACCACTTTGCAGCTAAGCCATGGCAAAGGGCAAATTACTATCCTAGGGATAAAAATCCAAAAGGAGGATATTCCATGGTGATTCACTCTCACTGCTATTGTTTTATCTTGCTCTTAACCCATTAAGCTTTTTACTGAACAGATTAGGCTATGCTTACAGTTTGGCTCCCAGAAACTGACCTTTTTAAAGGCATCTCATTTACTTTTCATGGATGACTTAAAATTGTATATTTCATTAGATGAGAAGTTGAACACATAACTACAAATGGTTAAAACTTTCTGATATGATATAAGAATGGCACTTGGTTTTAATAAATGTGCTTAAGCAACATTTAAAACAGGAAAGTTGCAGTACCAAGAAAATATCAGTCTCAGACAGGAATGTGATATAAAGAATGTGATATAAAGAAATGAGTCACTCGATGGGTTGCCAACTGGCTTACTGACAGAACCCAGACTGTAAAAGTAGCCAACTCCAAATCCAGCTCCAGACAAGTGACAAGTGGAGTACCTCATAGTTCAGTCCTGGGACCGGTCTTGTTTGGCATCTACTTCTCTGAAGTACAGGCCAACACTAAGGAACTCTGGATAACAAAGTTCACAGATGACTGTAAACTGGGAGCCATTATTGAATCCCCAAATGATGTGGATATTCTACAAAAGGGCTTTACAGAAACAGATGCTTGGTGCCAGAGCCATGGGCTCAAGCTTAATGCCAAGAAATGTATAGTTATCCCCTTTTTGAAAAAACATGTACCCATGAATTACCACATAGGTGGCAGTACACTAAAGACCGAAAGTGTGATGAGAGACATAATGACACAGGTGGACAGTGGTCTCACCTTCGATAACCACATTGCCACAGCAGTCAGAAAATCTTTCTATGTGGCACACCTCATCACTAAGGGCTTTTCATCCAGAAAAAAGGAGGTCATTGTCCCACTGTACTCATCCCTCATTAGACCCATTATAGAGTACAATGCCCCATTTGGTATGTACCTCACAAGACATCTGCAACAGCTGGAAAGGCCGCAGAAAAGAATCACAGGCCTAAAGCAGATGCCCTATGCTGACAGTCTAAAAATACTCGATCTATACGTTGTGGCATATCGTCTACTCAGAGGTGATCTCTGCTTAACATATAAGGCCATGTCAAACCCTGAGCTGTTGGACATGCTCCACTTAAAGAAATCCCAATCTCTCTGAACCACACGCTCCAGGGATCTAAACCTTGTCATCACAATGAACAAAACATGCTGGAGGGATAGGTTCTTGACCCAGAGACTCCCCATACTCTGGAATAGACTGCTCATACATGTCAAGCAGAGTGCTTACTTGGCCCTCTTCAAGAGGAACCTTGACAATTGGATGGGAGATAGGAAATTCACCCCGTGGATCATGTCAGTCACCCTGCTAGACAGGGGTCCAGGGAAGTAAATATTGTGGGAAGAAATATCCAGGGAATGTTTTTGGCTAGGCTTGTATAGGCCCTAGGGCCGATAGCCTAGTACCAACCTATGAGTAGGAGGGAGTGTAAAAAATATTTTGGAATAGATAAAGCATCAGCAATAAAACAGGAACAAATGGAAATAAAAATCAATAAAGAATATTTCAGAAGACTAAGCTAATATTGAAAACTACCTTGACCTCTCGGAATAAAGTCCAAGCTATAAAACAGTTTGCTCTTCCTTTTATAACTTACGATTTTAGGGAGAGTGACTGGTTCCAAAAGGTATTGGGTCAGTTGGACAGGAAAAAATGTTTCATGCTTATCAAATGATATATACAATCAGTGTATATCAAGGATGTATTGTACTCATGCTGGAGGAGATATGGGCCTCCTCAAAGTTGATTCATGTATAGATCTGTAATTGTGTAATTGTGGAATTGCATACATATCTGCTGACTTCATCAGATCCAAGGTTAATAATGGCAGGCAATGATAGTGGACTACATCCATATTGGTTTGCATAGTCCACTGAACATGTGAGAAAAGCAGACAAATGCAGGTTATGTAAAGAAGAACTGGAAACAGTGTCACATCTTATTGCTGTGTGTGATACTTTAATTGCAGTGGACCTGTATACTGAATATACATTAATGTGTCAAGACTGTTGCTTTTGGGATTTTGCAAACATTAAAATATAGAAGTAGCTGGGAAGTATTAAGATCATGAACCACAAAAGAATGATGAAGTCCATTTCACATGGGATTACCCATTACCAACAGTTCAATAAATAGATGTGAGAAAAACAGATATAGTAGTCCATGACAAAATATAAAAACAGAAATGATCATTGAAATTGTTGCACCCAGTGATTACAGTGTCTTATGTACAGAGAGACACAAGGTAATAAAACTACCAGGATTTTCTGGTAGAAATGAGAGCAATGTGAAAGAAAGATATCCAGATAGTTTTGGTATCAGTAGGAGTAACAGGACTAATAAAAAAGAATTCAACGTGGTCGAGTGGCGTTCGGAAGACATGCGTGAATGGACGTGCCTTTGTTGAAGGATGGGCATCGGGCTGGCACCTCAGCACCATAAAAATCGACTGCCAATCATTAGCGGACTGGAGTTCCACTGTGGTGACCCCTAACCGGGAAAAGCCGAAAGAAAAACAACAACAACAACTAAGATATGCTAAGAATACATGTAGCCTTGCATGAATTACAGAAGGAGTCATTTCTGGACACATTGCTGATGCTGAGTAGAACACATCTGGCTTATATCAAAGACTGACACTATACTAATTTCATGAATGTCAGTTGTACCCTGACATATGAATGTGTTGGATCTCATTCATCGTATTAGAAACCCAAACTGTGAGAAGCCATAACTTCACAGTAAGTAGTGACAGTGAAGCACATAGACAGATTGCTAAGAAATCATGGGCTACTTTGTTGCCAGTTCAGTCTATGTAAATATACATATACAGGCAATGTTGATACTTTTGTGTCATGTGACTTTCTGGTTAAGAGCAAATGTCACAAGGGAGAAAGACAAAAAAAATACCACATACCTATGAAGTACCATGTATCTCCTCAGACCTGCCTATAGATCCAGAAAGCATTGTTATTCCTCTTAAAAACGCTGAGAAAATATCTAATATAACTTTCAAAATATGTGTGACAGCACTCAAATATCAGCATGCTTCTCAAAAAATACAAATTTATACCCATCTACATATAGTAACACAAAAGCAATTTAGGACAGGTGACATGAACATTTATGGATCGTTTTAGTTTTCCACTTTGCACCTGGAATGTAATGCACACTCTGCAGTCTAGGCCTGCCTCTAACAGCATATAGTCATGAACTCATGTAGAACATCTGCCTGAGTATGGATATCATTCGACATTTTTACTACATGTTGTGCTACCCATTATTCAAAAATCACATTGTAAATGTGATTCACAGGCTACTATTGTATTTGCTATAGAAATTATACCATTTTCTGAAGAGATCTGTGAGAAAGATAACATCCAGAGGTATCTGCCAGTGACCAGCTTCATAGTGCATGAAGGAGAGTATGACTATGTCCTGTATCCTTCACCTATGACCCAGGAAACACATACTAGACCCTTTTTTAATTTCTCTATGTCTTTGGGGTTTCAAATACCATGATGGGAATGGAACCCATTCCTAGTTGAAGGTATAATTAAAGTTCATGAAATTTGTATTTTTTCATTCTTTGATGTCAGCCAGATGGTGCTCTTCATACCACCTGCAATGTTCCCAGTAATGACTCCTGCCATTCATACAGAGTTACATTTATCAGTAACATATCTAAGTACAATTGTAACTCTTTTTTATAAGACCCGTTGCTCCTACTACTACTGGAACTGTCTGGGTATCTTTCTTCCACATTGCCCTTGTTTCTGCCTGCAAATCCTTGTACTTTATGACTTCGTGTCTCTCTGTACATAAGACACTGTAATCACTGGCTGTAACAATTTCACTGATCAATACCACTTTTGTCTTCTTTTCATGGACCACCATATCTGGTTTATTTGCATCCATTTTTTGAACTGTTGTAATGGATGATGCCATGTGATAGAAACTTCATCATTTTCTATGATGCTTTGTGGCTTATGTTTCCAGTATTTTTCAACTACTTCAAACTTATTGAGTGGCACCACCAAATCATACACCAATGCACTGTACAAATGCATACAGAAATGCATGGATATTGCCATAACCAATAGAATCAAGACGGTCTCCTCCAAGAAAAGAAAGCCACTCTGGTGGTCCCCTGTCATAAACAAACTCTACTACAGAAGGAGGAAACTGATGCAGAATAAGGTGAAGTCCCAAGACTGGAGAAACTCCCTTATCAGCCTCAACAAAAAGTTGAGATCCATCATCAAATCCTCTAAAGCTAGCTATGAAAACAGAATTGCAGCAGATAGTAAAGACAACCACAAGGCCTTCTATAGTTATGTAAAGAATCTCCAAAGCAATACCCAGATTTGCTCTGAGCTACTGCACAGTGGTACCTCCTATACTGAGCTAACAGATATTGCCACTATACTGGCCAACAGATTATTCAGTGCCAAATGTACCACCCCAAGGACCAATCACAATACCAGTACATTGCCAGACACCCAGTATTACTGCTGCACAGGTTAAAACAGCACTGTCCAAGGCCAAGAATGCAGCTTCTATGGGACCTGACAATATCCCTAGCTGTGTTTTACATGAACTACAGAGTGAACTGGCATCTCACCTGTGTGCCCTGTTCAATCACAGCCTCACCTCAGGCTTTGTCCCTACCAAATGGGGCACTGCTACAGTCATCCTTCTCCACAAAGGAGCGACTACAGACCCTGGGAACTATCGCCCCATTAGTCTGACGAGTCTGATATGCGAAGCTATGGAAGACACCATCATGGATCTAAAAAACAAGGATATAGGGAATCTCCAAACTCTGGTTCCCACGCAGTTTGGTTTTGTGAGGGGTGATCATGCCTGCTCAACTTGGTCGACTTCTTTGAGTCAGATGAAGGCAAGGTGGTTCATACAGCCTACCTTGATCTAGCCAAGGCCTTTGATACCATTCCCCACTCAGGAAGCATAGAAAAACTCACTAAACTAGGCATCAACCCCTATATCACTAGGTGGGTTGCAAACTGGCTCACAGATAGAACCCACAGTGTGAAAGTAGCTGACTCCAAGTCAGACTGCTGACCAGTCACGAGTGGAGTCCCACAGGGTTCGGTCCTGGGTCCTCTCTTGCTTGGCATCTACTTCTCTGAAGTCCAGGCCTACATGAAGGGACACCGGCTGACAAAGTTTGCAAACGATTGCAAGTTGGGAGCTATTATTAACTCCCCAAGTGATGTTGACATCCTACAGAAAGGCATCACTGAGACCAACAACTGGTGACAGAACCATGGCCTTAATCTCAATGCCAAAAAATGTGCCATCATCCACTTTGGGAAAAACCCAGTTCCCATGAATTATCACATTGATGGTAGTCCACTGAACATAGAAGGCATTATAAGAGATCTGGGAACACAGGTTGACAGCAACCTTTCTTTTGACCACCACATTGCCACTGTGATCAGAAAGTCCTTCTATGTGGCACATCTCATTACTAAGGGTTTTGCATCCAGGAAGAAAGAGGTTATTGTCTCCCTCTACTCTTCCCTCATTAGGCCAATCATTGAGTACAATTCCCCAGTTGGCATGTACCTCACTAGACACCTGCAACAACTGGCAAGGCTGCAAACTTACCTCACAAAGAGGACCCTAGGTCTTAAACACTTGTCCTATATGGACAGACTAAAAAAACTCCAACTATTCTCTGTCTCATATTGCCTACTTAGAGGCAATCTCTGCTTGACTTACAAAGCCATGTCTGACCCACCTCTGTTAGAAATGCTACAGCTAAAGAAATCCCAATCCCTCAACACAGACTCTAGAGACCTCAACCTCATTACCACAATCAACAGACCATGCTGGATGGACAGGTTCATAACCCAAAGATACCCATCAGAAATGCACACACACCTGAACAACAACGCCATAATGAGGCAAACACACAGGCCAGACATATAATAGAGCATGTGTTTGGATGCTTAGGTCATGGTTCTGGTGTCTGGACACATCCGCTGGAGCCTTGCAGTATTCACCAGCTACATGTACCCAGATTGTTATGGTATGTGCGATGCTACACAATATGATCCTGTGGAAACAGCTGCAGCAGGAACAGCATAGGGCAGGGCCACACAGCCCCCCACCAATGCCAAGGCCTGCACAGGCACAGAGTGACCTGGAGGAGGAAGAACCTGAGCCTTCCCCAGTAGGCAGAAGGAGGCGTGCCCAGTATGCCCTGGCCTTGGCAAAGAGGCAATGCATAGCACATGCACTGACACAGTAGGGTCCCAGGGAATGACACCTCTCTCTGAATCGCACATACAGTAAAATGGATGCCAAACATGACACCACCTGTGCTCAACCATGTATAGGGAGTGCACTATGTGCATCCGACATAGGCAGCCCTCCAGCGCCATCTGCAAGTCTGGCACACCCACAAGGTAAGTCAATCAACCTACCAATTGCCAAATGGAGTAGAATGTGTTGTCACCTGTAGCTATAGTATGGATGTGAGTATGCAAGGGAATTGGGTGGCTGCATGTTATGGCAGCAGACAGTAGACACATAGTAGCACTCTGACATGTGTAACACATACTGGAGTCACCATAGTAGCCAGTACTATACAGGGTGACAAAAAACACTGCAGGAAATGTGCTGTGTGAAATGTGTGTCTTCACGTACCCAACAACAGTTGCAGTCAGCAGGACAGGTAGAGAGAAACCCAAACAGGGCCTGTGCTATGGCCCCAGAATGATGGCTAGGGTTAAGCCCACCCCCAGGACTACACAGACTGACCACAGCAGGGCAGGCAGTGGGATGCCAGTTCTGAAGGGTAGGCGTCAGACAATAATATGTAGGACAACCAAAGCCACAATCTGTAGTAAACTGGTGTGCCTCTAGAGCATGATAATTAGCAATGCAGAATGAAATGGGGTACATGACATACCAGTACAGTCATAGCAAATGTGTACAAGTGTCACTTGTGCCCTCCCATCCTACATAGCAATGTAATGACAGTCAGGTGTGCCCCTCATTCCCATGTAGATGTAGAAAGAGTCAAGTGTGCCCTACCCCCAATTCAGCATAAAAATGTAGTAACAGTCAGGTTTACCCCCCAATCCTGTGTAGAAATGTAGTAACATGCATGAGTACGTATAATACGAGTGAAGCAGAGATGCCCAGAGGTGGCCAATGTAGCAGGTTGTAGCATGTGCACAATATGCAGGTCTGTGTGTATTAGGATGGTGTGTGTTTCATATTGTGTGAGAGTGGTCAGTATGTATGCATGTCGAGGTAAGACCTGGTGGCCATAGCCCAGTACTGCTGATGACAAGGACAAGCCCTCACAACTGCAGTGCCAAGGACAATCCCCGCCAGTATACCACCTGCTAGCAGTAAGCCAATGTAAATGTATGGTGGTAATATGTGTAGCCATCTGAAAGACTGACATGGCATGGCTGTTGGGCTAGGTATACTAGCAGTACACAGGGGAAAGTACCCCAGACATACAGTATACATTGTATCACTGTGAAAGGGAGACACCCTTGGAACTGTACATACAGGTATGCATCACAGCAACCACTCCTGTAGTAGGGCATACCGGTGATGTCCGCCTGAATACCAACAGATCACAAAGGAGGCAGGACTGATGTATTGGGAAACAGCTGGCGTACCTGCACATGCCAGCATACCTGGAATGCTCCATGCATATCTGTGTGTCAGATGCAAGTAGTGTCCATAGCACACATGCACCCAGCTCATGAAAACACCACCCACAGGGACAGTATGACCCCTCCTGTACATGGCAATAGTGGAAGAATGCAGCATGCTGTGCAGGTGTCCCATGCAGGTGTGTCCCTAGCTGTACATAGCACCCTGCCAGCATACACACCACCTGATCAAGACTGATAGAAGGAATTTGCATGAACACCTTTCACACCTACCCTGTCACCCCAGGGGAATATACTGTATGGTGGTCTGTGGCTGTAGACCTGACAGAATGTAATGGCCTGCCACATGTGGCTCGCAGCAACACCTAATGCCCTACAGGCCTCTGCAAAAGGCCTGTGTCTCACATGTGCTGCCAATGCATGTTAAGTCATGGACACCCAAATAGCAACATAACACACTCCACATAAGCCATATGCAAGGCCATGTGGACAAACCACAGTAACATGTCCACCATGTCCCACTGCATGAACTGTGGACCAAGACTAACACACACTTGTGATGGGGTGATACCCTTAGGGAAAGTATCAGAGAATGTATGCATAATGTATGAAAAAGGTTAGAATAACAGACAGGGGTGGGGGCATTGCCAGCACAGAATGTGCAGGGTCTGACACCAATCTGTGTGCCCACACTATCTCTGGATGCAAATACATAAATGGGTGGCTACACACCTGCCCATACACCACAATAGAGTTAATGTCCTGACCCATGGCCCCTGCCTCTGGGCAACCTCTGCAAATCTGTACAGCTGTGAGGCATTGCCACAGCAATATAAGCCCATACTGTTTTGTCAATGGGTGAACAAGTATGGTAACCCCCGCCAACACTCTACCAAGGTGCTAAACTGGATACGCAGACCGAGCAGCAAGTGTCTGCAGCTCCCCCTCCAGAAAGACATAACTTACCATGAATACGTAGGTGTCTGCCCACAATGCCGGGCACAGCTGAAGTCACCCTTGTCCCCCTAAGACAGCACTGTGAGCAAGAATGTCCACCAGGTAGTACATGAAGACAGAAAACATCACTGTGTATAACAGTACACATGTCTGAATGACTCTGCTAACAGCGATACCATGCAGCTGAAGCAGCACAGACACAATCACCTACAGTACACACTATCCCCTTCACAGTTTGTCCCCATATTGCCAAATGATCAACGGATACCCAGCAGAAACACCTTGATACCTGTAGGTGTACAATGCAAAGGTCTGCACTGGAGTACAAACTACCTGGTATTGATCCACACATTCTATACAGAATAGCATACTGGGCATGCTCACACACTTAGAGAAATGAAGGCATTGTCAGTCAACAACATACTAATAGGTCATACTAGGCATGCTCACACACGTAATCAAAAGAAGCCCATGTCTGCAAACAACAGTGGACCAGACATATCTGTCAGTCGCAGCTGTTTGTGCAGACAACCTCAGTATGCACCACTCATGCTTTGCACACACAGTGGATAGGAATACATCCATATATCCAAGGACAATACACTATAATAAGCAAAACATACACGTACATAGATGTGTGGGAGAGATTGACTGTGACAAGGAGCCAACCATTATGAGGCTTGTCCCACCCAGCACACAGCCAAATGACTACAACCATATGATGCTCAGATGTCACTCACTGTAGACATTAGCCACCAGTATCTGTCAGCATTATGGACTAAGTGGTGCAAGTGCTAGCTGTGCAACATGACTGTACAAGGAAGTAGTCATCTAGCAGCTGTATACACGTACCTATGGACTATAACCCTGCACGTGCCTCCATGTGGTGTGTCAACCTCTAGATGAATGGGTATGGCCCATGCACACACACTGCCCTCCCCATAGCCCTACTATGACAAACCTGCTGAGGTCATCCACTTTGAAATACACCCTTGGGAAAAGTGTAGCCCAGTAAACTCCATAGCACGTCCTGTAACTGCGTACTGCTGTAGTGTAATAAAGTAGCTAGGTAGGTGTTCTAACCCCAGACATGGCAACTGTGTGTGTGCGTGTGTGTGCGCGTGTGTGTGCGTGTGTGTGTGTGTGTGTGTGTGTGTGTGTGTGTGTGTGTTAGTTTGCATGTCTGATTGTGTCTGTCTGCGTAGAAAGCAATGCTTTTTACGGTAGCCACACTCCTTACAATTCCAATACTCAACATTGGCAAGGCTGCTGATGTCACCCATTTAGAAATACACCTCTGGGAAGGCTGTAGCCCAGTAATCTCTGTAGTGCATCCCATAACTGTGTACTGCTGTAATGTGATAAAGTAACTAGGTAGGTGTTCTAGCCCCAGATGTGGCAACTGTGTGTGTGTGTGTTTGTGTGTGTGTGTGTGTGTGTGTGTGTGTGTGTGTGTGTGTGTGTGTGTGTGTGTGTGTGTGTGTGTGTGTGTGTTAGTATGTATGTGTCTGTCTGTCTCTGTCTGTGTAGAGAGCAATGCATTTTAGGGTAGCCACACAAATTGCAATTCCTATACTCAAATTTGGTAAGCCTGCTGATGTCACCCACCTAGAAATACACCTCTGGGAAGGCTGCTGCCCAGTAATCACCGTTGCGCGTCCCGTAACTGTGTACTGCTGTAGAGTGATAAAGCACCTCGGTAGGTGTTCTAATCCCAGACGTGACAACTGTGTGTTTTAGTGTGCGTGTCTGTCTCTAACTATGTAGACAGCAATGATTTTTAGGGTAGCCACACTCCTTACAATTCCTAAACTCGACCTTGGCAAGGCTGCTGATGTCACCCACCTAGGACTACACCTCTGGGTAGCTCAGTAATCTCCGTAGTGCATTCTGTAACTGTGTACCACTGGATTGTGATTTAGAAGGATGGCAAGGTTCCATCTCCACCCATGGCAGTTCTGGATGTTTTGTGTATGTCCATGTCTGTATATGGAGCAATGCATTATATGCTAGTCATATGCAGTACATTTCACATGGCCCACTTTAGCAATCCAGCTGATGTCATCCTTCGTGAAAGAAAGCTTTGGGGAAAGAGCTCTCTTGTAATCCCTGTGGTGCGTCCTATAACAGCTCTATGCTGTAGTGTGGTATAGATCTCTGTCAGGGGTTCTATTCCCACACATGTCGGTCGTGGATGTTGTGTGTGTCTCACTGTCTGTTTAGGGAGCAATGCATTTTAGGGTAGTCACCCGCAGTACATTTCAAATGGCCTACTTTGGCAATCCTGCTGATGCCATTCTTTGTGGAATGCACCCTTAGGGAAGGAGTACTTCAGTAATTTGCATGGCGTGTACTATAACTGCGTAGCGCTGAGGTGTAATAAACTAGTTAGGTAGAGGTTCTACTCCCAGACATGACAGGTGTGCAGGTGTGTGTGTCTGTAACACGTATCTGTGTAGAGGTGGTTGTGAGTGTGTGGCCAATGTGGAGTGGATTTTGCATATGTCTCATATGGTAAACCTTCTCTATAGCACAATGTCCACCATACAGAGATAACAGATGTGAAATACCTGAGAGGTTGGGGTGCAAAGCCATACCCATACATGTGACATCAAGGCCAGGCAATCACATTTATCAACCCCAGTATTACCCAGAGCACACTCTTAACCCATGTCTCATACACACACACATGCCTAGGCAACAGCCAATATGTGGGTAGTGCACTGCATATTGGCCACTGATAGTAACCATGGAGTGATAGTAGTGGGCTACAGAGGGCATGTCCTCTGTCCATTTGTCCAATATGCATGTACATGCTGACAGTGCACCTCCCCCATGTTCCCCAATGGAAACCTGCACCACCTGTGGTGCCATCACATGTGTCCGACAATGGAAATACCATGCCTGACAACATGCCCTGTATGGACAATTGCCAATAACACCAGGGAATGCTGTCAGCATGCTATCAATGTAGGTGCAGGTAAACCTGGTGCCCATTACTGGTCCCCGCCACAGGGGGCAAGACTGGCACATATGATGGTAATCTGTGTTCACAACATGGGCCAGACACCCCAGGTACAGTTCCACATGTCACTGTACATGCATTTGGGAGGTGTGCACATCCCAGGCACCATCCATGTCATGGGGTAAGGAACACATACATGGCAAGCGATGCACAGCATTGGCCACACATAATAGTCACCCAGGTGACTGGATGGGGGATACAATACCCACCTGTGTGGGCAAGAGCAAAAACTACAGCTCTGAGACACAATGCAGACCATTGTCATGTGGCCTGATGCCAAGGTATACCCATCCCTTGTATAGCCTGCTGCTACAGTCGACCACCACACACCTGTGCAGACATGCACCCATGCATATCAGTACTGGCACCCTTTGTGTTTTTCTGTGTTTTGTATGGTGCGTATGTTCACAGCCACACACACTACAACCCCCATGTGCATACAGAAGCATGCTGTCAGATGTCAGACACCTCCTCATACCTTTTGCCCATACAACCTCCTTATGACCTGTGTGGTGCATGTGGTACCTGCACAGTGATGTGTTGTGGCAATCCCGCTATTGATGAGTTGTACCCCTGGCCCTGACAAGTGTGTCGATGTGTGCATGTCCCTGTGAGACTGTGGCTGTGTTGACGCTGGGACCTGTTCATGCAGACAGGCACGTGTACATCATCTACCATATAGCTACCATTTCCCTGTTGCAGATGTCACTCACCATCACAGATATGTTCTGAGGGCTTCACAACAGGTAACCCATGTGGTGCATCCAATAACTGCATCAAACTGTGAATGCAGTACATAGTTGTCAGGGGTTTGGTAGGTGTGTGACACAAACAAGCTGCAGTTTTACTCCCCCACCCCTCCCTGACATGTCTTTGCCTCTATCTGCTTCTCCCACTCCCTCTCTGGTGGATATGGAGACCTACACCAGCTTTGCTTAGGCAGCAGCATGTGCATTTTAAGTGATGCTCATGATCAGTTGATGGCCTCTGCATGAATCACACCCCTTCCCTAGCTGATTGCATGTGGTACAGCTGTGGTAACATTCCCATACCCAATTGCATGGAAACACACTCCGATATGTAGGAACATCATGTTGGTGTTGGCCCTTGTCATTCACTGTGAGCAGGAACTAGATCTGTTGGTTGGCAACCAGCATCTGCGATGGATTGGGAATATACCTTCAATAACATACACTGTGGAAACAGGTCAACACACAGGAGGGGGATGTGCCTGACCTGCCTACAGATTGTAAGTGCTGCTATACTGCATGTGGCGTACTGTTGGTTTAACAGTGTGTGTGTGTGTGTGTGTGTGTGTTTGTGTGTGTGTGTGTGTGTGTGTGTGTGTGTGTGTGTGTGTGTGTGTGTGTGTGTGTGTGTGTGTGTGTGTGTGTGTCTGTGTGTGTGGATATGTCTTTCCTACATGTCTCCATACCTGCCATGTCAGTCCCATGTTTATGTGGAATCAGGGTCATCTGCAGGCAGGGCAGTGTGTTGTGCCCTTGGTTCCATGTGTTACCAACGGAGCATCTATCTGTGGACTGCAGATGGTAGTGTGAGGATTGCAGTCTGTAGATGGTGAAAGCCATGACAGTTACTGGCGTCTTATCCATCATAGGACATATGTTGCCACAAACCCTGTTACAACAGTAAATGTATGAAATTATCACAGCAACATGTCATTATTTCCCCTGTATATGTGCTGCCAACCACAACTCTGCCAACCTGTACATATGTCGTGCATGACGTGGTGCGCATGTGATGTACACCATAATTAGTGTCATCATTTCCGCTAACAAGCCAGTGAGATATCAGACCGCCCCACATATTATGTACAGTAGGGGTTATATTTGATGACATAACCTGGACATTCTGTGGATGTTTGTACAGTCCTACATGTGTGTGGGCATCAGTGTTACAGACAGCAGGTAGCAATAACATCTACAGGAGAATTGGTACACTCGGGGCAGCTACATATGTGTAGAAGGTTCAGAAACTACAGACAGATTGTGAGTAGAGCCGTGTTATGCTTTGTATAGTACTGGTGTTACAGGGTGTGTGTGTGTACATTCTACTTTACCTTGGAATGCAGTCTGTCTGCATAGCCCTCAACTATGGGCCTAGCTGCTTGGTGGCCAGAGGTGTGCTTAACATGTGTTGCCTGTCCACCACACAAGTTCTGTGTCTGATATCCCACTGGCAGTGTGTGTGTGTGTGTGTGTGTGTGTGTGTGTGTGTGTGTGTGTGTGTGTGTGTGTGTGTGTGTGTGGAGTGCTATCAGTACATGACCTACATATCAAGCTTTGCACATATGACATGCTGTGTGGGGGGGGGGGTTCCGTAGTGGGCTGTGAGTATACCACACTGCCATTGCTGCCATCAGTCCACGTCTGTTGTATCCCCCACACATATGGTGGGGCTGGGGCCATATATAAATGGGCATCACCTACATAATACGTGTGTGCTCTTATACACTCCAGAGGCCAGTGTATGTCACAGTGGTATATGGCTCTGTATTATTGAGTATGGGGGGAGCACCATAAATGACCTAGGCTGTTAAATATATGGGGGTATCAGGGGTGAGCTGCCATAAGGTATCTGGATGTAAATTGCCATATACTTCATCTATATGTACATCACATACATATACTCGGTTACTGCAAGCCTACTGCTACCTGCCAGACAGACTGGTCTGTTTGTCAGTGTGCATGTGATGGTGTCAGTTATGCCTTGTTATGTCACAGTTACAACCCATGTGGTCACATGACATCTTTACCTCCCACTGCTGTTGTACAGAGTGTAGATAGCGACTGCTGAATTATACATTTGCATTACACACTGCTGATCGTTTGGTATCCTGTGGCCCAGTCAGTCCTCACTACTGTACAAATCTGAGGACTTGGCCTGGACAGTGACGGTTGTGAACCTTTCCAGATTTCTGCATTAGTATAACTGTCTCACGGTTGCATTCCTCTGTTTATATGGATGTCACTGTCTGAACAGCTATATGACATGGCATGTAGAACTGTCATTGTACACAATGAAAGTTATTCCATTTCTGCAAACCTGTGTGTGGAGTTTACCCAATGAACTCTCTGTGGGTATATGTTGCAGGCACTGGTCTTCATTTGTATGGTGGCCCATACAGTGTCCAGTTGTTCAGGGGTTAGTTGTAGGCATAGTGGCTGCTCCATATTGTGTGCACCGACGACATATGCATCCTACTGTACATATATCTGCGTGTGTATGTGTAGTCACATGTATATCCATATATATGTATATATACATATATATATATATATACATATATATATATATATATATATATATATATATATATATATATATGTCTGTGTGTGTGTGTGTGTGTGTACATATGTATGTATTTGCATATCTGTGTCTGTGTATCTGTATCCAGGGGATGTTGCTGGCTGCCACAGTTTACTTTACGTATGGGAGGGAGACTGTACTGCATGATATGTCAACAATACCAGCCTGACATCATACAGGTGGGATGTTGTACTCTTAACTTCCTGTGCCAATGTCGTGTCAGGTACTGGTTACGGGATCTGCAACACTTGGCAGTGTATTTCGGGGTGGATGTGTTCAGCCATGGGGGGGATTCGTACTTGTACAAAACATATAGTGTGTGGGACCTCTCAACCCCAGTAACGGGGCATGTGGACATATGTGTGTTCATTAATCTGCCATTGCTCTCTACAGATATATGGCCATATGTACCAATATAGTTAGATATATATATATCTGCTGATATATATGTAACTATGTCCGTATATACCTACATAGCTGTATATTTGCATGCACATATGTAACATGCTGTGTTTATGTAGACATATAGGTGTAGACACATATATGTGTCGATGTAGCCATTAGCATGTATATATGTCCATATATAGTAATATCTATGTATATAGCATTAGAAAGCTATATATATATATATATATATATATATATATATATATATATATATATATATATATATATACATATATATATATATATATATACAGATATGTTGTAGTAGTATAGATAGTAATATATTTACACACAGAAACATCTAGATGATGGTATACATTCTCTGTACAGTTGCATGACTGGACTGGTTGATATGTTTCAGATATTGCCCTGACTTTCTATGGCTGTAGTGGCCTACTGTTAGACCATTGTAGCTATGTTGCGGAGGGCGCTGGGGTCAAGAACTGCATGTGCTGGATATTGCATTGCACAGCATATCTGTTATGGCTGTGGTGGGAGGGACATAGCAGTCATCACCAGGTTCCCCTCATCTGAGCCCACACCCCCATCAACTGTGCATAAGGTCAGTTATTTTGTGGTGGGGGTTCCGTATATATATATCTATATATATATATATATATATATATATATATATATATATATATATATATATAGTAGAAACCCCCAAGTCCCGAATATGCACAGAATCCACAAAACCAAACAACAAAGCTGCACAGAATCCACAAAACCAAACAACAAAGCTGCACAGAATCCACAAACTATTAGCAGCCTATAAGAAATTTTTGGATTACGGAGGTTGAAAATAACTTGAAAGTCTTTGGGTTACGGAGACTGACTTTTGGATTATATGCAATTTGGCAGTTGGTTCGTTTTCAATACGCACTTGTGATTACTCGCCCATCAGCTTTGTTGTTTGGTTTTGTGGATATATATTTATATATATATATATATATATATATATATATATGTGTATATCTATAGTTATATCTAAATATATGTGGACATATGTATCCACCCACCTACATACCATTGATGTGATATGATGTATGTGTGAGTCAGACATTTATATGTACCTGTGTATCTCTCTACATTTACAGATATATGACTGCTCATATGTCCATGCATGAGTGGCTCACAATATTGGCCTGCCCCACATTCATCGTCCCAATTGACGTGGATGATGTCAGGCATGTAATCAGTCAGGAATGCCGATACATTGCAGTTGCAGACATCATGTTGTTCAGATTATGTGTATTACAACAGATCACTGTTTAACTAGCAATGTTTTACATGTATATGAACAATATTTCACGTCTCCAGATATGTACCCCACTTTTGTCACACTGTGTCCACAATGTTTGCAATAAGAGGTTGAGTGTTGTGATATTACTACAATTCCCCTTATGCAGATTGACTGTGCTGCATGATATATCTGGGAATACATGGGATGTCTGTATATCCAACATGGTGTAGTGTTAATTCACTATGATTGTGGTATGCAGGGTCCTGGGTTTGGGCCGTGCAGTGGCTGTCAATTATGTTGCAGGGTTGAACAAGTGTGGTGGGATGCAGGGTGATTAAGGCACTTGTAAGCAGTCATGAGCGTGTTTGCACAATGGTATGCATCACCAACTGCAGGTAACAGCCAGTTACACCAGGTTAGCCTTGACATTGCTTACTTTGTGTATGCAGTGCTCACCATCACGCAAACACAGACCTCTGGTTACATATGCCTACAGATAGTTTGGGTCAGATTTGCTGAGCCTGGAAACGTACACTCACTTACTAGTGCTGACATATGCTTACAACAGCTTAGTGCTGCTTAACCTAATTACTGCTGTATGCATAATGATACCGACACCTCACATGTGCATTTCCTGCAGTACTGCAGTACTCCTGTTCATATCTATCTATATATATATATATCTATATCTATCTATATATATATATATATATATATATATATATATATATATATATATGTGTGTGTGTGTGTGTGTGTGTGTTATTTCGTGGCCGCAGTACTCCAGTTCATGTATGTATGTTATTCCGTGAGTTATGCAACATACATATTACCCATAACGTGGTTTGCCATAGGAAATGATATGTCCTAGTACCTTCCTTGTGCCCCCCCCCCTTTCTCGCTGACATCCATGGGCCAGACCCATTAGAATGGGTTCTTTCGGATTCAAAGATGGCTGCCATTCTGTGACTACTGCTGAACTGCAGCTCTTCATATAACCTGAGAAAATCTAAACCCTGAAGTGATACCAAGAACTTAACAACAAATCTTCGAAAAATTAATTATAACTTCACTCAACTATCCTGCAGGAAGAGAAAAAACTGAAGAATAAGACGATATTTAACAGGATTATAGTAGATTAGCTGGCTCTGAAGAGAGAATCAAGTAAAGAAACCGTTTGCTCTTTACACTTTAAGTTTCTGTACTGAGATAAAATGTCGAAAGAGGAAATAAATATGGACACAACTACTACTAAAACAAAACTTTCAGAACTACAGTCACTGGAGAAAGATGTAATTTCCAAAAGACAAAAAGTTATAAAGCAACAGGAACAACAAAAGCCAGGGATTAAAACTAAAGCTGATTAAGTGTTAAACATGGAAGACATCAAGACTGCTCTGTTACCCATTCAAGAAGCTCTGAAAGAACTTACTACCCAAATACAAACGTTTGGAATTTCCTGCACCCAAATTCTTGAAAGAATGGACAAGACTGAAGCTCAGATATCAGAAAATGAAGATAAACTAACTTTACTTGCAAAAAAATCAGATACACATGATCTGGACATTCTGGCTATTCAAACAAAGATTACTGATTTAGAAGCAAGATCCAGGAGAAACAATATAATTATTAGAGGAATTCCAGAATCCATACAGTATAATGAGTTAATCCCATCTATAACACAAATACTTAAAGTGCTTCTTAATGATTCTGACATGGTAAAACAAATAATCATAGAAAGGGCACATAGAGCGTTGAGAGAATCACAAGCATCGAATAGCCCAAGACCTGTGTATGTTAAAATACTTAATTACCAAGATGTCAGCAAAATCCTTATAACAGCAAAAAAAAAAAAAGTGGTGGACATATTATGTGGAATAATAATAGAATTTCTCTGGCACAGGATTTGCCCTTACAAGTCAGACAAGCTAGACAGTCTTTATCTCCATACTGTAAGTTTCTTATTGATAAACATATTACATTTCAAATGAAATATCCTAATATGTTAATATTTACAATAGATGGGTCTAAATACTCTGTTTCAATGAAAAATGAGGCAAAAAATGTATTTTTGAAAGTTTTTAAGCGTTTACCTGCTTCTGAGACTTGATCTGGCTTTCTGTTGAGACTAACATGCTGCCCGAGGTCGGATTCATCTGTTGCTGTGGCTCGAGGTCTTGGTAATCCTTTGTTTTCATTTTAAATGCTTTAGGCCTCTTTTGGAATAGATAAGGGCTTTGTTTTGTTGATCCTGGTTATCTGCATCTGTTTTCCAAAGTTTTATGACTTTCACAAAGTGTTTACATTGACGAGGAGACAGGAAATGCCTTGGATGCTGCTGAGGGGAAGGATTTTACTGTGGCGCTTCCGGAAGTCTGTCTGCATTAACTGTCCCCCATCATGAGCGTTCTGTAAGGTTTCCAGGCTAGGAAATCCGATGTGAACTGTTTTAAGCATTGGAAAGTATGATTAACATTAAAAGATGATGTTTTACAGCAATTTAAGCACATAGGAACATTTGATTATACTTGCTTTTCATATAACAAAAAAAGTCTTGTAGTATATAATAAATAATTGGGGTACAGGGAATATTTGTTTCTTTCTTTTTCTTTTCTTTTTTTTCCTTTTCCTTTTTTTTTTTTTTTTTAAATAAGTAGGTATTGGTTTACTATTTCAGAACTAATCTGAAAGGACATGTTGAGTTTTTTAATGTTAGTGAGGGATACATATATAGAAATTACAATTAACATTCTATATAAATAGAACATATAATTAAACTCATATATTATTAATTAGATGTGACATAGCTATATACTACACTAGTTAGACATAATTTTATAATATTAGGAGATAGAGCTGACCTGAAGTATATAAATAATGAAGGGCCTAACATATTCATTAGGAAAGTTAATTAATGTTCTGTTTTTATGTTTGTACCTCTTTTTATATAGGGCTACAATACAGTATGAATAAGATGTGTTTTTTTTCTCTTTCTCTCTTCATTTGATACATATATGATAGAGAACAAAGTTGTTCCTATGTTGGACTTTTATTTTTCAGAATGACAATTGTCGATTATCTTATTTGATTCATGTTGTTTATGTACAGCTAGCTAATCAAAATGACAAAGTTTATGTTTATGCTATATCTTCAGTATGATTTACTTAAATAACAGTTAACAAAAGAGATGTAGATGCACAGTAGTGTTTGGTAGGGAATGATTAGATTAGACTTTGTAGAAGTAAAATTAGTTTATATAGGTTCTATCTATGGGAAGTTTTTGAGTTGTTGTAACCTGATGACATTACACATGTTTACTTTTTTGACCCTTTCAGTTTTTTACGTTATACAAGACCTATATATGTCCTGGTCCGGGGATAGAGTGGGTAGGCACTGGTATAGGATGGGATGTCAAGAATGCTTCCAAATTACATATGTCTTTAAACTCACTTTGACTTTATATCATGTTTTCCTCTTAAACCTCTATTTTACAAAATAACTCATTAAATGTGGGAAACAGACTCATGGAACATAAAAGGGCTCCAGAACTTAAAGAAAAGAAAGTTATTTTTACATTTATTATTGCAGGCTAGGGCGTCGTTTATACTTCTTCAAGAAATGCATTTAACTAATGATCAATGGGCTGACATTAAGAAAAGGAAATGGATTAGAGAAATTGTAGCCTCAGAAGGTAAAACTAATAGTGCTGGGGTAGCTATACTTATTAAAAGTCAATATCAAGAGACGATTTTAGACTCTAAATCAGATAAAGAAGGAAGATGGTGTTATGTTATTCTTTCTTCTACTCGACTTGATAAACCTATTTTACCTTTAAATGTTTATGCACCTTGCAATAATCAACAACTTTTCATAGCATCACTTTATCCAATTTTGTCACAATATGATAAATATTATAAAATTATTGGAGGGAACTGGAACTCTTATCAAAATCTGAAGTTGGATAGATCTTGTCCACAAAGAGCATTTAATAAACAAGCAGTAATAGCAATAAGTGATATAAAGGAAGATTTCCAATTATATGACCCCTTTAAGTATTTAAATAACCCTGTTAATACATATAATTATACTTTTTATTCAACATGTCATAAAATGTGGTCCAAATTGGATTTTTTTTTTTATTTCAGCAACAGTGATTAATTTTGAACCTTTAGTCTCTATACATGCACATTATTTATCAGACCACTCAAAAATCTCATTAAGTTTTGCTAAAGAACCTAGAGATACCATGCGGCAAAAAGGTTATAATTGGTCTCTTAACCCAAATCTGTTAAATAAAGAGGAAATAATGCATGAAATTACAGATTACCTCAAAGACCTATTGGCTAGATTAGAGAAACAACAACATACACCTGATATCGAATGGGCGACAGTTAAAGCACAAGTAAGAGGGATCTTTTTGCAAAAAGCTTCATATTATAAAAAAATACAGATTAGAGATATTCAGGAATTGGAAGCTAAAATTAAGACACTTGACCAAGAATTGATTCAAAATTATAATACTCAAACAGAAATGGAATTACTTAAATGCCAAAAGGACCTCTTCTTAATTCAAAATAGTAGATTGACATTTCAGGAACATAGAATGTTAGCGAGGTATGCCAACCATGTTCAAACACCATCAAGGGCATTAGCTAGAATTATTAATCAATCAAGAACAGCAGTACAAATTTCAGAAATACAATTTAAGAATACAATTTACTCTAAAACAGAAGATATTATTAATATTTTCGAACAGATATATATGAATATATATGGTGACCAAAAAGATCTACCCTCACATAGGACCAATGAAGATTTCTTACAAACAATTAATTTTCCGAAAATAGATGACAATATGCAGAAGGATTTGGTTAAACCGATATCTGATGAAGTAATATATGTAATTAAACATATGAAATCACATAAAGCACCGGGTCCTGATGGTTTGACAGTGGAAATTTATAAAGTTTTTGATGATATTTTTGGTAAAATACTCTTGTGTGTATTTAACTATATAATTAAGAATAAAATAAATTATCCTCATTTTAATGCCTCAAAAACTATTCTTATACCTAAAGTTAATTCTGATCCCCAAAACCCTGACAATTATAGACCAATATCATTAATAAATTTTGACCTCTATTCTAGCCAGTAGATTAAAAAAAATAATGAATAAAATAATATCTAAGGAACAAGCCGGTTTTATGGCAACTAGACAAACTAGTGACAATACACTTACACTTCATACACTGATAGCTTATGCTAAACAGAAAAATCTTAATATTTATGCGCTTATTATTGATGCACAGAAGGCATTTGACAGGGTTGACATAAGTTTTTTGTTTGATACTCTACCATATTTTAATATATCCCAAGAATTTGTTCGAGTGTTAAAAATTTTATATAACAATCCTTATACAACTTTATACATTAATAAAAGTTCTCTAAAAGAATACAGATTCAAAATGGAACACGTCAGGGTTGTCCGTTGTCCGCATTATTATTTAATATATATCTGGAACCCTTATTCTTATATATTAAACAGAAGGTACACCATAATGCCCCAATAATTTATGGAACAAAAATATCAATGGCGGCGTTTGTGGATGATCTCAATATATATTGTACAACTCCAATTTCAGACACTAAAAAATTATTAAAAGCAGTGGATGACTTTGCAGAAATATCTAATTATAAAATTAATCTTAAAAAAACAAGTATTTTCCCCTTAAGAACTCCCAAACCTTTCTCGCTTTTGCCACTGGTGGGACAGGTAATGTTCAAAGATAATATTAAATACTTGGGTATTGTTTTCTCTACAGATGATAAAGATTTTTATACTATTAACATTAAAACAGTTTGGGATCAAATAATACCTGACTTTGGGAGATGGAATAATTTAAGATTACCAGTATTGGTGAAGGTCACAATTATTAAAATGAATATATTACCAAGATTATTATATATTTTTAGATCTGCTCAAGTAGCAATTTCGAAGACATTTTTTAAACAAATTCATAAAGAATTGGCTAAATTTATTTGGGATCCAAGGAAAACAAGGATATCGTATGATAAATTAATGACACCAAAAAATAGAGGGGGATAGGATTTATCAAATTTTGAAATTTACTATTTAATAATAAACTCTAATAGACTCCTAAGAATTGCTAATTATGATGTATGTAGCACTAAGTGGGCACCAACATGGGTAATCTTGAATTATAAACATATATTAAATTTGAGTATTAATCCTAAAGCATTACCCTTTCTAGGAAAAGATAAGCTGAAATTATATGGGATAATGGACCACATTAAAGTATATATAACATCTATAAAAAATTATTTCAAGTCATTAGATCTTGCTCAACATATGATGGTTTTTCAACCCTTTCATAGGAACCCTAATTTGAGATTAAATAATCAATTAATAGATCTTAAAAATTTCCCATTAATAGTTAATTTAACTTTAATTGACATTTACATATATCTCAATTTTTCAGCTAATCAAATAAGACAAGAATTAAACTTACCTAAAAATTATCTAGTTATATTGAGACAAATTAGGGAACTCTCTATAAGCTACTTTAAGAATTTTAAACCCAGAGATGAGGATTTAACCAAATGCTTAAATTTGTGGCAAGCTCTTCAACAAGATGTTAAATTTATAACCGTATCAAATAAATTAATAAAAGAGTTTAAATTTCAGGATAAGGTTCTTTTATCAAAATATTGGAAAGAGAAAATCCCACTGATAGAAGAAAGTCAAATAATAAAAGCAACAGATTTGACAACAAAATCTATCTCTCTTCAAAAGTTGATGTATACTCAGCGTATGATATAGAATAATGCGTATTATACATGCCTTAGCCTGCATAAATTAAATTCTAAAAACTCCCCAAATTGTCCATTCTGTAAAGACCAATTTGCTGATCTTCTTCATATGTTCTGGAGCTGCAAATGCATTTATAAACTTTGGAAATCTTTAAAAATACAACTTCAAAAGATGGGTTATCAAAGTACAACACTTTCATGGAAATTTATGATTTTGCATATCCCTCCAAAAGAACTTTCTAGATCACAAAGTATCATATTTATTAATATCTTCTTATTAATGAAACTATATATAGCTACTAATTGGTTAAACCCATCCCAAACTTCATGGGATAACTTTAAAATCCTAGCTATGAGACATATATTAGCCCACAAATTACTTCTACGTCAACACAATAAAAATATCAATAACCCGAAAATATGGGAACAAGTGTTTAATATCATATTAGCGTAATATTTTAAACCTAAATCTGTTATGAGTTATTTATACTTTGTAAGAGAATTTTGTAATAACAAATTGTGTAATACTTGAACTAATCTCAATTATTTTTATATCTTTTTGTATAAACTTGTGTTGCAGGTGGAAGCATTCATGTAAATATTGTATATATGTTATGGTGTTATTGTTAAATACATTAGTTGTTTTTTATTTTCAATCTTGTTTTTGTTTGGAATTCGTATTGAAAATGATAAAACAATAAAGATTTATTACTGAAAAAAAAAAAGAACGGGTTCTTCCAACCACGGCACACCTCGGTCCATAATGTTGTACCCATCATTCCCCCCCCGGTCCCCCTCCACATCAGTCATCCTTCCTACAGGTTCCAGCCTAATCTAACCACACCACTACACATTGCCCACTCTCCACTTATCTGGACCCTTCGCGTATGTTGTCTCAACCCATGGATCTTCAGGCTTCCCACACATGTAGTCCGAGAACATACGTCACTGTCTGTGCTTACTTTTTAGGCATGGTATGTTACCCTGAGGACTCTTTTTGGCAGACGTTTGGGGTCGTCCCACCAGGGACAGTCATGCATTTGTTTAAAGGTAGAATTAGCAGGGTGACACTGTTTCTCCCACTGGCAGTATCCTGTCAGTAGTCTGGGAGCCAGTGCTGTGCAACGCTTAGCGGTGCATATTATTAGATTCACCACTTATTATATATGTGTCATGTATCCTTGACACATGTGTACGGACACTGTATGGGGTCCTGAGAACTTCTACACTTTATTACATTAACACCTCACATCTGGACTTACTACTGTACTCCAGTTCACATATGTATGTTCTGTAGTCAGGTATGGCACATATGACTGTATACTGATGCCTTTCACAGGTTCGGTTTGGTTATACTATGGTGAGGACATGACTACTACTACTTCATTCTTCTGTATGTCTGTTATGGCTTGGTAGATAGCTACTGGGACTATGGTGTATAGGGTCCTGGGTTCGTGACCTGCATGGCTGTTAATTTTGTTGACGGGCTGACAAAGGCCCATTGGATACAGAGTGATTAAGGCACTCTAAAGCAGTCGTAAGGCCTTACACCCACTTACTAGTGCATACATATGCCTGCTATTGTCTATTTGTGCTTACACCTGCTTACTAGTGCCATATTCAGTCTGACATTGATATGTCACATGTGCATTTCTTGCTGTACTCCAGTTCATATATATCAGCTATTTAGTGGGTCCTGCAACATAAATATTGGTTATAACGTGCTTTGCCATGTAAATTAGTCTGTGCTACAGTGGGACCTGAACAGGGAATGCCTGCTCATTGGTCAGATGCTCTACCCACTAAACTATTCCTGTTCTGATTCATTTGCATATTCATACCATATTGTAATACCCATGTTTCCTTCCCCCGGCCCCCATGCTCCATGTACACAGCATCCATCCATTCCCCAGTTGCTAGCCCAGCCATACCACACCTCCACACATTTCCCTATCTGCACGTGTTGGTACTCTTCCATTATACTGTCTCGCCCCAAGCTTCTGCAGGCTCTTCATCCATTTAGTCCATCTACATTCAAGCCTTCCTTTGATTCTCCTCCGATACTGGTAGAAACATCTATGTGACCCACAAAGTTTGGTTTGTCCCACCAGGGACGGACCTGTTGTTATGTCACTAGTAGACTTTGCTAGTCTACACTGTTTTTTCCATTGGTAGCATCCTACCAGGGGTTTGAGAAGCAGCAGTGTGCTCACACACCGGGCCAGCCTCATCTCCCGGTTCTGCAGAACCAATGCCCCAGGTGTGACATTCTGTGCATGAAGCATGCCCACACGTCCCCACGGCGTGCACCGTTTTTCATTCTTTTCTTCAGCATTATGCAAAACTACTGTTCTCACAGTATGTTTGGACAGGCACTGTTCATTGATACACATAGACTTCTTGGAATACTGTGATTGAGCAATGTGTACATGTTTGCTGGTATTAATCTACATACTTACATACATTTCCTATACTGTTGAATGACTGTGCTGGATGATATGTTTGTGATAACAGCAGCTGAATGTGTATCTGCCATGCCTTAGTAGTAACTCACTTAGACTATAGTGTGCAGGGTGGGGGGACTGGAATCTGGGAGTGCAGGTTATTTTGTTAATGGGCACGATGAGAGCTGTTGGCTATAGAGGGCCTAAGGCACTGTAGAGGAAGTGTATGCGGATAAGCGCTGGTGTGCGCAAGGCTCAGTCTTGCTGACCTACGGTTATGGCATCTTACACTGAGTTAGCCTCCACATTGCTTAACCAGTGTGGGCATATCTTATTGCCGGCCAAACAAGCATAACCCCACTTGCTGCCGCATACCCCCACACTACTTCATGTATTTAGTTCACATTTGTTGTCTGGGACAATCTGACTATATGCTTCTCCATTGTCAGCGGTGGCCCGGGTAGTGGAGCTCCACAGTAAACCCCAGCTACACATTATATGTACTACTGAAGAGTACACATTCATAAAGAGTAACAGACTTAACATAGCTACATACCACATTCTTCATGCTTAGTTCACATTAACATGTCAGTATTATACATGCTTAGGTCAGGTTTACATGTCAGGTATGACTGTTAACAAAGGTCAGTTCAAGGTGAAGTGAGATTCCAGTTTAACAGTTCTGGATAGGTTATACTCAGGTATTCAGGTTAGGTTTAGTTATGCCATACCTGTGTGTTAGAGTATTAGAGAATAGTGAAGGAGTAGGTAGGTAGAGGGTGGACACTGTAACTGTATAGTAGGCCGTTGAAATGATTGGTGGGGGAGCAATAGGGAAGGTATGCAGGATGTTGGGATTTGTATGCGAGCCAAGACAGAAGGTGTCAGTTTCACTAGTTGGTGTAGGGGTATAGTGTGTTAGTTGGGAGAGAATTCACCAGGTGGTGAGCATGTGTTGATCCAAGTGTGCTTGAGGTGTTCCTTCATGTGTTATTTACATGTGCCGTGTGGGATAGCTGAGGTAATACACGTGTGTAGGGGGTTACAGATTCTGCCAATATAGTTGGGGAAGAGGGTGTCACCTACTTGTGACCGTGAACATTAATAGTAATGAAACAGGGATTGATAGGTAAGTGGTATTAATGGGGCACACAGAGGGGCAGATAGTAGGGGAAATGTTCAGGGATGTGCAGGAAAGCTGACGAGAATGTCCACAGGTGGCCATTTCTACTACAGCAACAGCTGTGTATATTTACTGCATTTGGAGGTTGGTTTGGACACTCACACCCCTGGGTGGGGATGAGGACAACAATAATACCTTGTGACGCCAATTAGTTCAGCTTACATGCCTAGAGTGGGATGTTGTGACCATGTGTTCTTTGGTGTTATTTAGTGGGATTTGCAACAACACAGGTGGTTATACCGTACATTGCCATGTAAAATAGACTGTGCTGCAGTGGGACTCGTACCGGGAGTGGCTGCTTGTTAGGCGGCGGCTCTGCCCAATGCACACTATTGCTTACATCCCTGGGGCAGTCTGAATAGAACCGCTTCAGCCAACATCTGCACACCTAGGCCCTTAATTTCATACCAATAGTCCCCCCCACACCTCCTCTACATCAATCATCCTTACTCTGGGTGCAGGTTTGGTCTAAACACACCGATACACACTATACAATTTTTGGGGTGTCCCGCAAAGGACGCTCCTGTCTCTGTTCCAAGATTAGACTTAGCGGGTCCACTGTGCCCCCCCCCCCCGGTTGTATCCTGCCTGTGGTTTGGGGAGCAGTGAATTGTTTCCATTGTTTGTGTGTTTGTTTGTTTGTATGCTTCCCCTGTCTGGGTGGGGGGGTTAATGCTACAAGTTACACGTTTGTTGATTGGGCCCCTCACCCCCATTAGCATGACCTGTGAACATATGTCAGTCTTAAGTGCTGCATTATATCATAACTATATATCTGTGTGTATATATATATATATATATATCTATATATATATATATATATATATATATATATATATATATATATATATATATATGTATATATATATATAGATATATAGATATATATATACACACACACACACACACACACACACACACACACACACACACACAGACACACATATATATACATATATATATACATATATATATATATATATATATCTATATATATATATATATATATATATATATATACATATATATATATATATATATATATATATATATATATATATATATATATATATATATATATATATATATATATATATATATATATATATATATATATATATATGTATGTATATGTATGCATACATATATTGCTGTATATATATATCTAACGACATTTGGATTTATGGGTGTCTGCATATGTATATATCTATATGTGGGTTGTTGTTTGTCTTTCGGCTTTTCCCGGTTAGGGGTCACCACAGCGGAACTACGGTCCGCTAATGATTGGCAGTTGTTTTTTATGGTGTCAAGTTGCCAGCCCGACGCCCAAACTTCAACGAAGACATGCCCATTCAACGCATGTCTTTCGAATGCCCACTCGACCACGGGGAGGACATGCAGACTCCACACAGAAGACACTCCCAACCCAAGCCGAGAATCAAACATTTATATATATGTCTGTCTATGTATGCATACATTTGTACTACAGAGTGGAAGAGGTATATATCTATTTAGTTATGGGTATATTTACGTACTGTGTTTCATGTGCATACCGGCCAACCGTGTGTGCCACGTATGCTTTGCGATACCTACAACTAAATCCATTAGTGTACACAAAGTCACATGTGAAATCTATTTTTAGTACTAGGAATGCATTCAGCCCATGCGGGACAACCTGAACATTGGGTATTCAACTTTTGTCTACACCCAGAGTTACATAGGTACCCATGGCTATTTGCATGGACTACGGCGTGTGCCAGACCTAGGATACTTAAGTCAGGACAACATACGGGATGGGTCCCGAGTGGGGGGGGAGTGGAGGGAGGCAATGTGTGTGGTGTGGTAGCTATGGGCCGGTAACCAGGGTAGGGATGGTGGCTGCGTGTGTGCAGCAGGTGGGGGGAAGTGGAACTGTAGGTAATGAATGTATGGGTCGGCGATGGCCTGGGTTGGATGGGCCTGTACTGCTCAGCCTGCCTAATGGGTGGGGGAGAGGGATATGTGATGTCAACATGTGAAACATAACAGAAGGCTAATTTAAATCCCTATTTCAATGACACACATACAATACAATGAGCTTGGTAGTGCATTGCAGGGCAGACGTGTTTGGCTGGGTGGGGGGGGTGCCAATTCGTACGTGACGTATATTGTTTGGGGTCTCTCAAGCCCATTAATGGTGCATGTGGACATATATGTTTCTGTTCATCTACCATTGCTATCTACAGATGTCTGACCATATATACCTCTGTGGGTATATATATTTGCTTGCATATTTCTGACTATGTCTGTATATACCTACAGAGACATAAATCTGTGTACGTATATGTAACTTGCTGTGTATATGTGGACATATATACGTTGACATATATATGTGTAGTTGTCGGCATTTGCATGTATATTTGTTCATATATTTGTATATATATGCATATATCTCTGGATATATATATATATATATATATATATATATATATATATATATATATATATATATATATATATACATATATGACTGCATCTATAGATATGTTGTATCCATTTAGATAGTAATATATTTGCACACACATGTCCATCTAACTGTAGGTATACTTCCTCTGTACTGTTGCATGACTGGGCTTGGGTTATGTTTCTGACAACTTACAATTTATGCATATCTGGCATGGCTTAGTGATAAATCATTTTGCGTATGGTGTGCATAATCCTGGGTTCTGGCCTTGCAGAAGCTGTTTGTTTTGTTGCTGGTCAGAATACCGGTCATTGGATACGGTGTGCTTAAGGCACTTTAAAGTGGTTGTAAGTGGGTTTGCGAGAAGGTAAGCACCACTAACTTCTGGTCACAGTGTCTTACACCCATTTAGCTTCTCCTTTGCTTAATCTGTGTCAGCAGTGCTCAACCCAGTGCAAATGCACATGCACACACTTACTAGTGCTTACATATGCTTACTACTGCTTATCTGTGCTTACGCCTGCTTACTGCTGCCTTATTCATTATGATACTGACTCTTCACGTGTGCATTTCCTGCAATACTCCTGTTCATAAAAATGTGTGTTATTTAGTGGGTTTTGCATTACAAATATTGCTTATACCACACTTTGCTGTGTAAAATAGACTGTGCTGCGCTGGGGCTCAAACTGGGAATGCCTGCTCATTAGGCAAACGCTCTGTCCATTGCACTATTGCTGCCATGCTTTATTTGTATATATCATCCTTGTTATCCTCTTCAGCTTTTTAGGCTGCTTTCACTGTGGCTAAGCAATGGGCACACCCGCGCACCTACAGTTAGCTGTACTCGGTGTTTTAGACACCAATACAGGGGTTTCTTCTTTTGATTTTTATGTCCTGTTGCTGTTGTACACATGGGGGACTGTTGGTGTGGATATGTGAACACCTGTGAGCGCTATCGCTCATTTATTTCCACTTTCTGCTGTTCAACATTGCAGGGGCATGTTTATTCTGAGGGCTCTGCTCTCAGACACACCTCCTGCACTCGTACACGCTCCGTGTAAGCCTAGGAGCTCGGGCAGCGCCTTCATTACTATGCATGGCACGGTGCCCTCCTGCTCTTAAGCGGCCGCTTCCATGTAGGACTAGACTAGTTCTGCATAGAAGATTACTAAATCTGGGTTAAAGTCTTTGTTGTTCTCTCTTTCTGTTAACCTGTAGTCTGTATCTGTAACAGAATCTTCCAAAGCAGCAGTCTGGGCAGTTTGTTGTTTAAGAACTTCATTTAATAAGGTTATTTGTTTGGTGGTATCTTTGTTTATATTGTCCACTTTTAAGTTTAATTTGTCAGTTTTACCCATCAAGTCTTGAACTGTAGTAAGTATTGCCTGTATGTCTTTCCTCGTTGGAGTTTCTTCTGAGAAAACTTGGAGCTGCTCATCTTCCTTTGTAAATGTGGTTTCAATGTCCCTTCTATTTGAAATTTTGACATGAAAATGTGAAAATGTTATTTTACAAATTAAAGCAAGTTATAGCTTACGACTTCCAGAATCTGATTTTAGTAGTTTCAGGTCTTTGTTGGTGAAATACTCTCAGGAAAAAATGAAGGCTGCAGAGCTCAAGAACTCTGCTGCTTTCAGCGTTGCATCCAAGCCACACCCCTGGTTTTCTCTTTTCTCCAATGTTACGTGACTGTGGAGTTTCTATATATAAATAAGACAGGTAGGTGTATGGGTTATTGGGTTCAAGGATCTCATATGAAAGATGCACAGGGAATTACCCACTTCAAAAAAAAAATAAGGTTTGTCTGTTTTAGCATTCATAAGACATGCTTCTCAATCTAATAATAATAATAATAATAATAATAATAATAATAATAATAAGAAGAAGAAGAAGAAGAAGAAGCCCTGGTCCCTGATATTTGGAAATCATTCTATATTATCCCTCTTCAAAAAGCCAGCAACTCTACAGATCCCTCTAACTTTATACCAATTACTATCCTGTCCCCCCATCCAAAATCTTGGAAAAGTGCATCCATGATCAGCTACTCAAACACCTTCTCAATAACAGTCTTCTCACTCCTACCTAACATGGCTTTAAGCCCCACCATAGCACTTCTACTGCATTACTGTCATTTACCCAAATAATAGCTGGAGCATGTGACAATAACCTCGTCTGCCCCACTTTCATAGGCCTTTGATACTGTCTCTCATTTTAAACTTATAACTAAACTCTCAGACTTACATCTCTCTACCTCCTCCATCAACTGGTCCACTAGCTATCTCCCCGGCAGGCAGCAAACTGTCCACTGGCAAGCTGTCCTCTCTCCATTCCTCACTGTTAATACTGGAGTTCCTCAAGGATCAGTTCTGGGTCCCCTCTTGTTTAACATATTCACTAATAAACTTCACTGTGCTACTAACCTCTCTACACTTCTACAGTACACTGACGACTCCATCCTCATTACATCTGCCCACAACATTCCTGATCTACTAGCTCTCACTCAACAAACGTTTTCCTCTGTTGAAACCTAGTTCTCTGATAACCAACTCATATTAAATCCAAAAAAAAAAAACAACTTTACCTCTTCCTCCCTAAAACACTTGCCCAGCACAAATATCTTTCTCTATATCCCCTCTCAACAGCACCATTATTAAACCTAAACCCCATACTAAACTACTTGGAGTTATCATTGACAATGAATTAAAATTTGATATTCATATTCAACAAAGTATAAAAAAGACCCATCAAAAACTTGGACTTCTCTTTCATATTCAAAAATTTCTGTTACCCTCCTTCCAACCCTCCCATTACGCTGCTCCTGCCTTTACTCATGGTCAAACATCTATTATCACTAAACTGGAGCAAACTTATAGCAAAACTGCTAGATTTGCTGCCAACGTTCTTTACAAATCTTGCCCTTAAGTCACTCCAATGGTCAGAATTCTCCAAATAGCTACTTATACCCCAGCTACATATTGAGCACTCTGTCCTATATGAACCTCATCCTCTCCCTCCATCTTTAATTTAGTCTCCTTCTATAACCCCCCTCATCACTGCCATACAGCCAGTAAACACCTGGCCCAGAAGTTGTAGTTATTGGACGTTTGGGTAGTTTTTCCATCTCTCTCAACTTCCTGATTTAAAAGCCTGCATTTGCACTTGTTTCCCCCCTTCCTGTAACTAGTCTAGTTCAGATACAGATTTGCTGTATACAGGACTGTTTGTAAGCTCTTGAGCCCACTAAGCCTTTCTGTGTTGGAGGGAAGCCTTCTAGCTTATCAGTGGGAGTGGTAATCACTAGGCACGCTATCTACCACATAAGGAGTGGTTCTGGCCCAGAAATTGTAGTTATTGGCTGTTTGGGCAGTTTTTCCATCTCTCTCAACTTTCTGATTTAAAAGCCAGCATTTGCATTTGTTTCTTCCCTTTCCTGTAACTAGTCTAGTCCAGATACAGATTTGCTGTATCCAGGACTGTTTGTAAGCTCCAGAGGAACCCCAAGCATTTTTGTGTTGGAGGAAAGCCTGCTAGCTTATCAGTGGGAGTGGTAATCACTAGGTAAGCTATCTACCACATAAAGAGTGGTTCTGGCCCAGAATTTGTAGTTATTGGCTGTTTGGGCAATTATTCATTCTCTCTCTCAACTTTCTGATTTAAAAGCCAACATTTGCACTTGTTCCTTTCCTGTAACTAGTCTAGTTCAGATACAGATTCTTAGTTTTAGCACTTGAATTTGATTATTCATGCTCAACACTTGTTCAGAACTTGTTGTAAGCACTAAATAAGCTACAAATTACTACAGCACTCAACCATCCTCACTACCTAGAGGAAAACAGTTTTTGTACTTTCTTCACTTGCTTAGAGAAAAACAGCTCTTGTACTCACTTTCCTCACTTGTCTAGAGGAAAGTAGTTTTTTTACTCAGGCATGTCCAAGGGTCAGCTCCCAGTGTTCTCTCCTGTCTCTCTGATGAATCTGGGCATCTTTGGGCAATGTAGAAATTGCCTCATGTACATAGACAACCCTATCCTCCTACCACCCAACACTACAACCTTTGAGAGATGCATTTATCTAGCCAAACTGGAGGTAAAGCTATCTCCAACCAAGACTGAACTTGACAGTCAAGAGGAGAAGGTAAACGCTTGCACCACACCATGCTCATCACATAGTCCCACTAAACCTACACCACCAAAATCCACACATAGAAACACAAAAACATTCACAGAGGCTCTCAATAATAATGTGCTCGAGCAACAGAGACCGCCAAAGCAGAAACACAAGCAACCTCCACCCCCCAACACACCCCAAATGACACATAGCCCACAGACTCATTGTGCCACTCAACCACAGCCCATAAGGCAAAACAACGTACCCAACACACTAGTCATAGGTGACTCTATAGTCAGGCACACTGATGTCCCACTCACCAGGCTAAACAAGGAGAAGGTTACTGTCAGCTGCCTGTCGGGTGCCAGGATCTGCCACATAACCCATCAACTCAAATCACTCCACAACAAGTACAAATGTTGGTGTGAATGACCTGAGACATACCTCCCTGGACTGCATGAAAAGAGACATGGAAGAGTTCTCCGATCTTGTAGCGCAGGCAGGTATGACCATATCCCTGAGTAGCATCCTGCCATTGCCCAGAATGATACCGCAGTACAAGGGCAAAATGATTGACTTCAACAATTGGATAAGCTTCTGGTGTCATTCTAAGGGGATCCAGTATCTGTCTACCTGGGATCACATGGTTGACAGACCATGATGCGTTGCCAGAGATGGCCTGCCCCTGTCACCCCTGGGATTCCGAATACTGGCTAAGGCTCTTGCTGCCCCTATAGTGCCTTTTTTAGGCATGGTTCAAATGACAAATTCACCACCGTAACAGGAAGAGGTAAGCAAAAACTGAGGGTAATGCTACTCAGTGCTAGAAGACTAAATCTCAAAATGCACTCACTCGAGGCATCCCTTAAAATGGAGAACATCGATATCTGCAATGTCTGAGACCTGGTTCAAGGCTCCAGAGAACACCCGTGCAATACTAGGCTATAACTCATACCACACTTTTTGGCCATCTAACCTGATCCGGAACACCAAAGGTGGAGGTGTGTCCATATTCATTAAGGATATCCACACCTCCAGGCTAGTTGCAAGCATAATGCATCTGAGGTTATCCAAGCGCAACTAACTCTGGGCAAAACTGCAATCCAAATTGTAGCTTGCTACAGATCCCCACCATGCCCCAGGATTCATTCCCCTCTTTTCTTGATATACTGGAAAATATTAGGGTTCAACCAAACACCCTAATAATGGGCAATTTCAACTACCCCACCATTAATTGGGAAAACTACTCATGTACCAACTCCTTTGCTCAATGCTTTCTGGAATTCATAAATTCTAATGCCCTAGATCAACTTATCCACAAGCCCACCAGGGCCACAATATCCTAGACCTAGTTATTACCAGCATGAGTGACCATTGTTCCACACTGGAAGTCAGCTCCTCATTGGTCAGATCTGATCATAAGCTAATCACCCTAGATATCCACATCCCGCCCCCACCCCCCATTAAGGAAACCATGGTAAAAAATTTCACCAAAGCCAATTTCATGCTTCTTAAGACAGAAGTGGTGAACTTCATGACACCCATGCAGATGGACAATACAGTTATGACTGCTGAATCCTACACAAATGCATTCTATAAGCACTTACACAAGTGCATGGATCATGCTATCCCAAACAGAACCAAGACAAGACTCTATCCTCCAAAAAAAGGAAGCCAATCTGGTGGTCCCCTGCCATAAACAAACTCTACAACAGAAGGAAGAAATTATTGCAAAAGAGAGTAAAATCCCATGAGTGGAGGAGCTCCCTGGTCAGCCTCAGTAATAAGCTGAGATCCCTTATAAGATCCTCGAAAGCTAGCTACAAAAACAAAATCGCCACTGATTCTAGGGACAATCACAAAGCATTCTATAGCTATGTCAAGAATCTCAATGGCAACACCCAAATCTGCTCTGAGTTACAGCACAACATCATAAAAATTATAGAACCAACTGATATTGCCAACATCCTGGCAGATAGGTTCATTGCTAACTTTACCCCCCTCTCACCCCCTAAAGGGCCCATATCTAAACAGGAAGAATGCAGAATCTCTGTAATCACAACTACGCAGGTAAAAGGTGCACTCTCTAAAGCCAAAAATCTAGCACCCATGGGACCGGACAACATCCCAGGCTGCATTTTACATGAACTTCAGAACGAACTGACTCCCCACCTAAGCACCATGTTCAATCATAGCCTCATGTCAGGCTTTGTGCCCACTGAATGGCACACAGCAACAGTTATTCCACTCCACACAGGAGGAGCCACCACTGATCCCGTGAACTATTTCCCTATTAGTCTGACAAACCTGGTCAGCAAGGTCATGGAAAATATCATCATGGAACTCAAAAGCCATTGGTAACCTCCAGTCTCTGGACCCCACCCAGTTCAGGTTTGTGAAAGGCAGATCATGCCTCCTGAACCTGATCAACTTCTTTGAGGCAGTCACCAAAGCCATAGACGAGGATAAGGTGGTTCACACAGCCTATCTTGACCTCACCAAGGCTTTCGACACCATCCCCCATTCTGGAATTATATAAACTCACTAAACTAGGTATAAATCCCTACATCATAAGATAGGTTGCCAACTAGCTCAATGACAGAACCCACACTGTAAAAGTTGCAGACTTCAAATCTGACTTCAAACCAGTGACAAGTAGAGTATCACAGGGTTCAGTCCTGAGACCTCTCCTGTTTGGTATCTACTTCTCTGAAGTACAGGCTAACACAGAAGGCCTTTGGCTAACTAAGTTTGCAGATGACTGCAAACTAAAAGCCATAGTCAAGTCCCCAAATGATGTGGACATCCTACAGAAGGGCCTCACTGAGACAGATGTCTGGTGTCAGAGCCATGGCCTCAAGCTCAATGCCAAAAAGTGCATTGTCATCCCCTTTGATAAAAACTCTGTACCCACATAGGAGGCAGTCTACTTAACACCGAATGTGTGATAAGAGGCCTTGGGACCCAGGTGGACAGTAGTCTCTCCTTTGATAATCTCATCCCCACAGTAGTCAGGAAATCCTTCTACATGGTACACCTCATCACAAAAGGGTTCTCATCAAGGAAAAAAGAGGTCACTGTTCCCCTCTACTCATCACTCATTAGACCCATTATAGAGTACAATGCTCTTTTTGGAATGTACCTTACAAGACATCTGCAGCAGCTGGAAAGGCCACAGAAGTACCTCACTAAGAGGATTACTAGCCTCAAACAGATGCCCTACACTGACCATCTCAAAAAAACCCAGCTTTACTCCATAGCATATCGCCTACTCTGAGGTAATCTCTGCCTAACATTTAAAGCTATGTCAAACCCAGAGCTGTTGGACATGCGACACCTAAAGAAATCCCAATCCCTCTGAGCTATACTCTCTAGGGACCTAAACCTTGTCACCACAATAAACAGGACATGCTGGAGGGATAGATTCCTGTCCCAGAGACTTCCCATACTCTGGAACAAGCTACCCATCTATGTCAAGCAAAGTTCCTCATTAGCACTCTTCAAGAAAAATCTTGATGAGTGGATGGGAAATAGGAAATACACCCTGGGGATCACTTCTGTGTCTCTGCTCGACAGCGGCACTGGAAAATAACTTTCTTGGGTGGCGTAAGCCAGGAAACCTTGTTGGCTAGGCTTACGTAGACCCTTGTGCCGATAGCCTAGTACCTACCTATGAACCTTCAGTTATACAAACCCAACAAAACATTGGTAAGACCATTTACAAATACTCTGTAGCCCATGTTTGGAACTCACTCCCTCTCAACATAAGAAACATTAAGCAAAAATACCTGTTTAAGAAAGAACTTAATCTTTTTCTCCTGAAGACTTGGTCATGCCCTTGTCAACCCCCCACTGAACTAGTCTCCTCTCTCCTCATCTTATCTGCTTTTCCCTATCAACTTTTTTTCCCTCCTTGTATTTGCTCTAGCAAACTGTATTCATACTGTACTCTTTAGTGTAATATTCTCTAATCCTTTTAATTCTTATTTAGCCTATGCTATATACTGTTGTTCTCAAATTTTGGAAATTGTACTTAACTGCTATTTTACCTATGCATTGTACTGCTGTGTACAAATTCTTGACTTGTACTATATTTCTGTGACCCTACTTTAATATTTTGTAAATATAAGAATTACCTGTATTATTTGTGGAGCTTTTATCCTCGGTTCTCTATTGAAAATGGGCCTACTAACCCGGTTGACAAATGTCAATTAATAAATGATAAAGACTAAGCTATTTGAGGATGATTAAAAGAATATAGTTAAACCAGTTATGGTGCCACAGTGCTTTATTCTTATTGTCAGAGATTTTTTTTACCAGAAAATAATACATAATATAATTAAATTATAGTTATACTTTAACAATATTTGCAGTTATGATCCCTACAACTGTTGCAAATGGGAAATTTAAAAACTAAAATTAATTGTAGTCCTTCCTCAAAATATTAGAACAATTCAAGAATTCTTATTAGATAGACTGCATTCTGTTCAGATATGATTTATGAAAATGCATACATCTCAAATGTTGTTTTCCAAAATTAGATATACTTAGAAATGAAAATGCATAACATCAGATTGGAAGGCTTAGGAACACTTAAATCATATGGACCTGCAATCAGTGACATAACTGTAATTCACTTACTGTCATTTTAAATTCGTCTGTTCTTCCTTCCCTTTTTCCCTTTCATCATTCATATAAAGAGACAGGAGGAGTCAGCTTGAAGCACGTGACTGGCATGAAAGCAATAACGTACACCATTGTGCTGAGACTGAGATGTCAAGCATTTCTTCCTTCTTCAGAGTTTTCCTTTGAGAAAATCTATTTCATGGTACATGAATGCTGAAGTAGTACAGTTTATAATAATTATACTGAAATAATAAGTTAGTAATGGCTCTTCTGTGGGCATTTATAATTATTTTCTTTATTTAACAATTTAATTTAACAAGTTGATTACTAGGTGAGTGAGCTAGTCTACAGATCTTTATAGCCACGGCCTGACTACAAAACAAAAGTACAGGAAATTTAAATAACGCATTATACATAATAGAAAATAAAAAAATACTTATTACAAACTCAAATAATGCATTATACACAGATGACAAACAAGTAGTTTAACATATTACAGTTTATCAAAAGAGATCATTACCAGTACAAACTGAGGGATGCCAAAGCTCCATCCTTGGACCCCTATTATTTAATATCTTTACTAATGACCTACACTCTCCCCGTCCTCTCTCATCTGTCATACAATATGCTGACAATTCCACCATGATCTCCTTCACCAAATATCACCCAGTTTCACACCCTCACCCACGTGTCTCTGCACTCAGTTGAAAAATGTCTAACTTCCAACCAATTGCTACTTAACCCTAAGAAAACAAAACTTCTCCTACTCCTCCCTAAATCTCTCTAACATTATAAAGCTACCTTTACTGTCTGCTCCCTTAACAACACTATCATCTCTGTTGAACCTTACAGCAAATTGCTAGGAGTTACCTATGATCAATGTTCAATCTCCATATTCAGCAGTGTATCAAAAAGGCACATCAAAAGTTAGGCCTGTTATACAGGCATAAACAAATTCCTCAGAGATGTCTCTAGGCTCTCTCTTGCACATGCATTCCTGTTCCCCACCCTTGTTTATGCCACCCCTATTCTCATTAATATCCAATCCAATCTTCTGTTGAAACTGGAATTTACCTGTAATAAAATTGCAAGATTTGCCTCTAACCATCCCTACCACTCTCACTACAGCCTAGTCTTGAAAAACCTACAGTGGCTGGAATTTCATCATCAAATTCTACTACCCCAGCTTCTCATAGCTCATTCTATCTTACATGAACCCTCCTCCTCCTCCTGTCCCTTTCTCTCTACCCTCATCCAGCCCTATACTCCCAACTTCACCCTCCCTAGCTCCCAATAGCATCTTCTGCAAGTCTATGCACCCAACAAAAACATTGGTAAACTCCTCTACAGCTACTCACTGGCAAATGCTTGGAATAAATTACCACTAAGTGTTAGGCAGATCTCTAACACCAACACTTTTAAAACAATACTAAGGAATATTCTATGTATATCATGGACACGCTTATGCTATGACCCAACTTAATACACATTCCCTACTATAATACTATTGCAGCAACCTTTTCTCCCGCCTCTCTCTGCCTCTGCTTCTAATAAAGTCTGCTAATAGTCAATAGTTCTTACAGCTTACACACCTGTAGTGTTGGTAATTGTCCTTTGTCCTGGGCTCATCTCCTGTTTATATATTTGTTACCTTCTGTTTTACAAACTTATCTATATTTTCTGCATTCTGCTTACTAACGTAAGAAACTTCATACAATATTAAGTTTTCAATTTAATGACTATTTTCTAGCATGTTGTTTCAACATACATCTCATACATGTTATAATTATTGTAATTTTAGTTATAACTCTATCATGTGATTACTTTTGTTACTTGTACTTTTTGGAGCTTTTGTCCTCAGTCCTCCATTGAAAAGGGCTACTGCCCAGTCAGACTAACCCGGTCAACAAATGTCAAATAAATAAATAAATAAATAAATAAATAAATAATTAAAGTTCAATATCAGAAGAGTATATACAAAGTATAAAAGTAGATAAAAAATGAATTCATAGGCAAGTCTTTATGAATGGCAGTTTACAGTTTTAAAATAAAATACTGTATGAAAGTTATATTGTGTGTAGGAAGAAATACCTATTTAGAGGGTGCTTGTTTAACCAGAGTCATGGAAACAAGTGCACTTGGTATTTTGGTATAGGTATTCCTTCTTGGTTGCTTTGAAGGATTCTAGAGTTTTATTGATTTTTATCTTAGCTTAGCCCAGTTTTTTTTTTTACACCCACACAGATACCTTACTAAAAGGATACTAGGCCTAAGCAATATGTCCTACATGAACTGACTCAAAGCCCTGTCACTATACTCGGTATCCTATACACTGGAAAGAGGTGACCTGTGTCTGGCATATAAGGCATGTTCTGATCCATTACTGATGGATTTACTGCACATCCGCAAGTCAAATGACATCAGAAATACTCAGTCTAGGGATCTAAACTTCTTCAGCAACATCAACAGAATGGTTTGGAGGGACAGGTATATTTCACAAAGGTTACTGCCGCTGTGGAGGAGACTCACCATCCACATAACACAAAGTTCATCCTTGTCCATTTTCAAGCACAACTTAGATCTATGGATGGGAAACAGAACATGTACTCTAACACTTCCCTCTGCACTATTAATGGACAGGAACAGTGACAAAATGCATTATTCCATGCATGAGTCCCCTCATTTTATCTATGGTATGATCCCAGTTATTGTCATTAGGGGTAATAGATAATTATCGACCATGAAATTAGTAAGGCGAATGAATACCCAAATGGGATAGATTATTTTGAGAATAAAAAGGGAAGTTTCACTAGGTCTAAAATGGCCTGCAAGGGCAGCTAGCCTAGTACTTACCTATAAACCTATGAGCTATAAGGTTGTTCCATATGGTTGAGCCTAATATAGAGAATGCTTTTTCACCAATCTGTAGCTTATAGAGTGGCCTAGATAATGTGTAGTCCTGGATCTCTCTTAGTGAATAGTTTTGTTCTCTGTGAGGTTCACTTTTTTTCTTAGGGGTGGCTAGTAGCCAATATGTAGTATTTTGAATAGCAGGGTGTTTATGAGAACCGTGGCTCTGCTTTTGATATGGAGCCTGTATTTTTTTGATAGTACACCACAGAGATGGGAGGGCCTACCTGATAGCAGAGCAAATTAACATATCTTTATTTCTGTGTTTTGGAGCTTTTGAGTGTTTTGGGTGGAATTCAGTCTGATCAGGAAGAATGCATTTTCCACTTTAGGTAGTAAGACATTTTTGGCTATAGCTTTATGTCTTGAGGGGGAAAGGAGTTGAGAGATTCAGTGACATAGTTTTAATTGCGGTAGAACCTTGATGAAAATGTGCATATGATAAGATGAGGAAAGGATCTAGCATAAGTCCTAGATATGTTTGTTCATTAACATTTAGAACAATATGTCCATTTGGGTCTACAAGATGTAGGGGTGGTTACTGAAGAGAGTATGCTAGCCGGGGCAATAGCATGCTGTTAATTTTAGTGATGTTGATAAAAACTCTTTTTGCTTGCAGCCAGTTAAATAGTACAGAAACTTTGTGCTGTACATTTGTTTGAAGATAATATTGTGTTTCTAGTTTCAAGCATAAGCATGATATATGCATACATTACTGGGTCGATTGGGCAGGTCAAGGGTAATATCATTGATAAAAAAGGGAGAAGAGAAGCAATCTAAGTACCAAGCCTTGTAGAACACCACTGTTTAATTTGTCTGTATTAGAAGAAGTGTTGTCACAATAAATTTCAAAGGCTATATCTTTTAGGTAGTTTTGAAACCAGGAAATTGTGTTTTCACCAACGTTCATCCCTTTAAGTTTATGAAGAAAGTTATTAATAACAGTCTCAAAGGCTTTAGTCCTATCTAGAAATACTCCAGCTGTAATAAGACGGTTTCTCAGATTGTTACAGATATAATCAGTAGCAATTGTCAAGGCTGTTATGGTACTAAATGAGGAGACTGTAGTTGTTGATGTGTTTTAAACAGCTGTTTGTATAAGACTTTCTGAAATATTTGTGATATAGGTCAAACATTGGAACTAGCTCTGTAGTTTTTCATTTGTACTGGCGAGATGACCTTGGGTGAGAGAGTGTTTAAATGAACCAGGGATGGAAGTGGTTGTTAAGGACAGGTTAAAGATGTGTGTAAGAGCTTTTTCAATTTTGTCTTCTGCTATTTTAAGAAATGTAGGGTACAATATGTTACATTTTTAGCCTGAATTGTTTACTTTTAGGAAAAGTTGGATGAGATCGCTGAGAAATGAAAAGTGGCAGCATTTTGTTAAATCATTCATCAAGTGTCTTTTTCTTCAAGATTCAAGGAATCATAAAAATTATTGTCTAGACTATTTTAGGCACAAGCTATTTTAAATGAAAACATTGGAAATATACAAACACAAATATTATCACATGGGATCTATTGCCCTCCACTCCCCAAGCTGATGGCTTTCCATCCATACCCCTGATCACTAAATATACTGACTTCAATGCTGTACAAACTCAGAATAAATACAAAAGTTACTTTACAGAAAAACTCAACTTTTTTCTTTACTCTGAGTCATTTAGTCTCAGAGTCAGCATTCCAAACATCACACAGCATGTTCAGTGAATCAGAATAAAAAGAAATTGCTCACTAACAGTTTGCAGCAATACTGGCATCTGTTCAACATATCAAATCGTGACTAAATGAGGCATTATAAAACTAACCTCACATGTAAGTCTAATTTTCCCCTCCTTTCACTATTAGTTTTTTCCTCCTTTGAATGATACCACTAAATATAATAAATCTTAAATAAAATAAGCATCAGTGTTTACTTTACATTTGGTTACAACTGGATAAAATCTATAAATTCTCTTCCTGTATATCACCACTGGACTTCTGCAGTCCATACACTCATGTTATCATATCATATATTGAAAACATCCTTGAAATGGGCCTCTACAAACTTTAGCCATGAAACTATATTACTTGGAGATTCTAGCCTCGACTGGTACACCTGCTCTGCCAACCCCCCAACTAATTTTGTTCCCCTATTTAATTTCTGTCAAATAATTAACCGCCCCACATGCATCGACAAGCACATCAAGAGGCAACCCATTATTGACTGGATTTTGACTAACAAATCAAATACTAAATATGATGCTGGGTGTCTCCCAGACACATTAAGTGGTTATTTCCCTACCTACCTGGTTTGAAAACATCTACAAAAATCCTTTAATATTTCATTTCAATACATTCAGAATAAAAAACAATTATCACCATCAATATTTAACTCAAGGCTCCTACAATATGATTGCAAACCTCTGAAATATCTTCCAGTTGATAGTGCAGTTCAGTATTTCAATAGCTCTTTCCTACAAATACTTAATGAGTTAGCCCCAACTAGAAAAAAATTGCACCAAAGCTAAGCAACTTGTTTGGCTGTCAAAAGACACAATTCACCTACTAAGAAAGAGAGACAGAGCCTGATCTCTCTATAAAATTAGTCAAAATAAAGAGGATCTTTATACATACCAACAGCTGATAAACCAATCAAAAAAACAATTTAAACAAGACAAAAGAACGGACTGCCAACCCAAACCACTAAAATTCCAGAACAACCCTAAAAGATTTTGGCAAACAATCTCCTCCTATCCCCAGAAAAACCCACTACCCCATCCCCAACACTAGCCAACCAGAAGGTCTGCATAGCACTACAATTCAGCTCACATTTTATCACGTCAGTAACCTCTGTACTCCGTAAATCCCCTAATACACTATACCTGAAACTTCCAATAACAATGCTACCCTTCTCCATCTCAAACCAATTCAAATTAGCTATGTAAAAACGCTACTCTTCAAATTAAAACCTTGCACATTAGCTGCGGACCTGCTAACTGAGGATTTTCTACAACTAGCTTCTACTTCCATCGCTTACCCAATATCCATCCTCATCAACCGCTCTATCTCTGAACAATATGTACCACTCCTCTGGAAAATATCACACATAATTACTTTACATAAAGGCAGTCCCTTTATTGACATAATTAACTATAGACCCATAGCCATTCTGTCTCTGCTTGCTAAAATCTTAGAAATATTGTACACAAACAACTCTTTAGACCATTTTCTGTCCAATAATCTATTATCCAACACACAACATGGCTTCCGGCCCTGGCATAGCACTAGCACAGCCCTAACTAACTTTACTGACACTATAAATCAACTTAAAAAAAAAACAACTAGTCTCTGCTACCTTCCTAGACATGTCAAAAGCTTTTGACACTGTATCACATCAATTACTTCTTAACAAACTAGTTTCCTATCATTCCAGCCCATTAGCCTTAAAGTCATTTCATACCTACCTGGCTGATAGGAAACAAGCCACTTTATGGAATATAACCCCCCCCCCCAACTCACTGTAACTATTGGAGTCCCACAAGTTTCAATCCTGGGACTACTGCTATTCACAATTTTTAGTAATGATCTTAATACCGCAGCAAACCCAGCAACAATTGTACAATACGCTGATGATGCTTCCTTAATCTGCTCAGCCCCTACAACCACAGAGCTCCAAGAAAAAAACTCAAGTAGCCTAGTGATTGGTTCATTGTTTTTTAAATGACCTATATTAGAGTTAGGCATTAATGAATGTCTTAGATAGTAGCAAATGCTTCGTATTGGTTTTAAAAGTCTAAGAATGAGTGTGATTGGTTGTCACTTGTTTTTTAAACTGTTCAGGTGATTTTTTTGTTACGATCTGAAGAAGGCTATCACAGCTGAAAGCGCTCATCGTTTTTGTTTGTCATTTTAATAAAGTGGTTGTTTCATTTATACACTTATCCAGTGTAAGTTTTTCTCCACAGAGAACAAGCCGTGGTGTTTAACCAAAGATTTCTTCTCTTGGTTCTGGTGTTTGTTCCTCAGCTAGCTTCAGAAGTATCAACTGAGTTCTTTTTTGCTGAATCAATTATTAGCTGCAGAGACAGTCTTATACAAACCTGCCAACTGCCCAGCACTATCTAATCTTGTTCAGTCCTACAGCAACCTACCTTCCCCTTAGGTCTGCTGATAAAATACACTTAAAAGTTATCAAAGCGCAAAACTCTCATGGCATGTCCTTGTACTCCCATATCATTACCAAACAATGGATCTCATTAACACAGCATATCCTGTCCATCAGTGATACACATACATTTAAACATACCCTTAAGGACTATTTCTCGAAACATAGACTTTGCTCCTGCTCCCACCCAGGCTAATCATTTCAACCCACCAATGTCAAACTCCTTTTGTTCCTATTTCTCTATACCTCCTGGCTATTTAAAGCCTTCTTACACTTAGAACATAACTTGTTACCACAAAAAATGTATGGTAAAACTATTTGTTTAATATGTTTACTTTATAGACACCATGTTAAGAACTTTGTAACTTGAAGTTCTATTTGTATGTGTATTTTACGTACTATTATTTCTTTCTAATATTTGTTATATACCAAATGTAAAAAAAAATGTCTTTGTAACCTTCTTGGAGCTTTTCTCCCTGGGTCTCCACTGAAAACTGTCTTCTGGCCCAGTCGGATACTACCTGGTTAACAAATGAAATAAATAAATAAATAAATACATACATAAAATATTCTTATACTTGCTCAGGGCATTCTGATAGCTACTTAGGAAATCCATTTATGGTATGGAACACCCAGCAAGTAGCAAACTGATTAGAATTATATAATGAATTGGACATTACATGCAGAACTAAATTATAATAACAGTATAAAAGAAACAAAAGAGAAGAAAATGTTGGCCTCCTTCAAATATATTAATATATTACCACATTACACTTTCTGAGAAAAGTCAGGAGGAATTTTGATGGAATTCTTAAAAAAAATAACATTATTAAATAAGATGCAATAAATATGTAAATACTAGAAATCTATATAAAAAATGTCCCACATCTGCAGTCAATTGAAAACCATATCCCACCTTCATCAACTTAGGGTTTGGCATAGCAGTATTAGAATATGAGAAAGAGCTGAGAGTTTAATGGAAAATATATTGAAGGTGCAGGAGCAGCAGTCAAGAGTATTAAAATACAAATGATTACACTGGGTGCATCAATTTATGTCTTACTACATTGATTCCTGTAACAACATAATATTGTTGTTAGCTGAAACATTAAATTTTGAGTGAATGATTGTCTAGCCTTTATTTCAGAAAAGGATTTTGTTGTATTTATGTTAGGATGCAGCCTTCTAAGCTTGGTTCGTCCATACAATTCTATTTATCCTCAGTGTCTGCAACTAAATATGATTTACAAATACAAAATGCAATCTTATATAACTATAGAGGGCAAGTGATAGAACCAAGCTGTAAAACTCAAAGTTGTACATGTTGTTTTTCTAGAAACAGGACTGAGGAGCAAGTATCCCTTTCTATGGTAATACTATGGCTTTATACAAATTTGAATAGACATCTACTCAAATTTTTGTATCACTGTAGGTAATATTTCTTTTCCAGAATATTCAGTTGCTAAGAAAATATGTAAAGATCCCCATTTATTTTGCAGTTAAGTATTGCATTAATAGTAGCAACATGTTTTTCCAAAGTAATGGCACAATGAAAATCAGTGCATTGTTTTTCTTAGGATAGCACATTATAATTTATCATGTGCTAAAGGAAAATTCATTTTCCAGTTACCTGAAATAAACTGTTCTTTAATTAGACTGTAATAAAATCATGTTACAAAGCATTTTGGGTGACTAATTCTTTCTCCTGTTAAAGCAGACATCTATCATTTAAATAGATGTTATAATGACAGATTTCTTTTAAAAAATTATTTCATCCTGGTAATATAAGCTACTATTTTTGTGCTAGGTATAGCAAGGCTAAAAAGTAAATAACCACTTCATATATTTGTGGCACAAGCATTTTAAGATTTATGTTACTTGTAAACTACACTGAGCTTGTCAATATTAGTTAAGCATTATCTGCTGTATTGGTGCTTTCCTGCCCACAACGCTTTATTGTATTTTAAACGAATCCTTCTTTTGAAGTGTTACATTGTGCTCTAATTACTACATCTTCTCAAGCACAATTTTCTTATGCAGTGGAGCCAGATTAGCATGTATATTTTCACATGCTGAATGCGAATGCGAGAAGTATGATGGGTAAATAGTTATTTAAATGCTGTAATTGCATGCATTTAACTATTAATATGTGCCATTTACTGTTCTTGTTTCACAGCTGCCTCATATGACAACAAATGATATCTGCATCTTTATTTTGTTGACCTAATATTTACCAGGTAAATATGTATACTTGCTGTTTTTATTTACTTATTTATGATTATTATTATTATTGTTGTTGTTGTTGTTATTTATTAACATTTGTTTACTAGGAAAATCTGACTGGGCCATGACATGTGTCTTTTCTGCAGAGGCCCAGACAGAAATTCCGCTCCTCTATAGGTTGTGATGATCATCAAGTTTTTACAATTCTGTCTCTGTTTAATGCCTTTCATCGACCTCTCTTATACAGCACTGTATATTAATATATTTTTATTAGTATGAAAAGTATATTCTATTCTTACTGTTTTTTTCTTGTTAGAAACCATTTATTTTTTTACTCTATTTTGACATATTGTAATTGATGTTAAGTATATTTTTCGACATACCATTGCATAATTGTATCATTTTGGTGCTCTTCTTTTAGAATCTTTAATGAAAATAGGCTTTGCACAGTTGGACTTTATTTATTAATAAATGAAAATAAATAAATTAAATAAATGAGTACACATGCTGATTCCAAGTATTAACATTCATGTTAAAGAAAGCACATTAAGATGTCAAACCATTCCCATCATGCTATCCTATAGCAGTGACTTTTTCAAAAATGAAGTATCTAGATATATCATTTTAAACTCTGAGCATGAATTATTTCACGTAAGACCATGCTTTACGTACAGTGTTAATTATTTCTCAGTGCTTAAGAGTGTCACTAATATGTTTTAATTGCTCATGTTTTTAATCCCTTCATTTATTTACTGGGCGAATAAAGTGATCAAGCTTAGTCCCACTTCAGGTATAATCTTGGCCAAAAAGGCAAAGGTAATTCAGTGTATATAAACAGTGTATTGATTTCCAAACAACTAGCACACCGACATTATTTATTTTTAGGGGCCAGAAAACAGAGTACTTGCAAAAAACCCATGCAGACATGTAAAGAACACAAAAACTGCACATAGAAAGTAGCCAAAGAAAGGATAAAATGTCAGGTACCAGAGCTCTGAAGCATAGATCTCAAATACTCAGCCAGCATTATTATACTGATTGTATAAAACATATGTTATCATATAAAATTTGATAACTACATACATACAAAACAAAAAAGAAAAGAAAAGAAAATCCATGAAGTGTTAGAAACAGTAGGGATTAGTAAAAGGTCAAGAATATATTACAAATCACTTGCTAGGGTGACATTCGTGGTCTATTATTAAAACTCCTTATTCTTTGAATTTGTAACACTATTAAGATAGTGTTTTCACCCACTACCCATCCTATTTCTTCTTCTTCTTCTTTTTCTTCATCTGTCTAACATCTCAAAAGCATAATGGCTTACCAGAGATGAGGCTACACAGAGACAGTACAGTGGTACAAAGGTTACTCTGATTACCGCACAACGGCTGGTTCTCATATCAGTTCCTGTCTGGTGTGCCTTTATTGAGGAATCTGTATGTCTGCCCTGTTTCCAAGCAGTTCACCAGGAGCTCCAGGTCACTTATACATCTCATGACATATCAGAGGCAACTCTATATTCGTCCAAATTTCCCACAGATGTACATGTCACATCTGAGTGACTGTGTGAATGTTAGCATCCTGTAACAAACTAGTTTGCTATCCAGAGCTACTGTCTCTCTCTTGCACTTCCTTAATGCAAGGATAGCTTCTGGCACATTTGCTGCACTGAACATGGCAAAACAAATAGTGGAAAAAGAGTGCATATAACAAATTATTTGAAACAGGCCTTGAAGCATGCATTTTGATGTCAGTCAACAAAGTTTGCAACTCCTGTTCAGTTTGCTAGCCAAGTGGCAAATATCTTACAATTTTCTACAAAAGACTGATGTTGCCTAATGCATCATCATCGTACTCTAAGATTTATTTTATGCATTTTTCATTCTGCTGTTACAGAACACCTTTGTTATTTATTAGCTGCTCTGTTATAAAAATATTCTTTCTCATACCACTGCTGAACAATGCTCACTTTGTTTCTTTCTGTTACCTTTTATTTTTTCTTGCACTTTGCACTGTTCCTTATAATGCTGTTACATGTTGTATTCACAGAATACTTTTATGGTCCCTGTCCTGCCAGATTTCTCCAGTGTATTCACATTGATTGTTTACTCATCTCACTTTTTATATATTTCTTGTTATAGTTGCTTCACCATTTAGTTTTCCTTCGTTTTAGAAATAGCTCCTTTTAATATATTATGCTGATAAGCTATGATACACTACTGTCCAAACAATTGATTTCTAGCTGTCAAAACTTCTCAAAGGACTGCTGCAGCAGATAAGATATTTTTGCAGATAGAAAATCCCCCCTTTGACACCAATGTGTGAGCTCTACTCCCTGAACATCACAGTCTAAATATATGGTGTCCAAGGCTCAAACAAATGGCAAACATATGTATTCGTTTTTCTGTTTTTATTTGCCTTCAGAATTAGCATATTTAGAAATAGGTGTTTATGAGACAGAGCCCTCACATTGAAAAACATTGGTTTTAAAATTGTATCCAGTTAACTAGATAGTGGTGTGATATGAGTCCCACTGCAAGCTTAACCACTGTAGACTGAGGATATGGTAGTCTGTCTCACACAACTGAAGAGCATACTGTTATAGACTATATTTCTCTAACTATCTGTGTAGTGGAATAGCAATCAAAAAGTTCAGCCAGTAATATTTTTGAATGTGTATCCAACTAAACCACAATGCTGTACCCACTAGGCAACCATCATTTCCTGAAATCTACTCTCCTCATCACTTTCTCTCGTGCCCCTCTGCCTGTTCTTTCTGCTTTCATATGTTTCTCATATTTAAATACCCCCCTTTTCAAGTTCACACACACACACACACACACACACACACACACATATATATATATATATATATATATATATATATACATACACATATGCACACATATCTATCTATCTATCTATCTATCTATCTATCTATCTATCTATCTATATAAACTCTTTCTGAACATTGAACTGTTCTCCAAATCACTATCTAGCACTATTTATATTTTGTATATTTCTTCTTGTAATTATACATCATATTATATGTTTACATAATACACATTTGCTTTACATTTTGTCTCACGGTGTAGAACTTAAAAATCATCCATTGTGAACAGTGTTCTATCTTGATTAGCAAATATAAATAGAAGTGAGGGTGCAATATGGCTGCCTCATAGTTGATCCTGCTGTGAGCTCAGATTAACTGTTACAAATGTGATTGGAAAGTGGCAATAAGAAAAACATCATCTGTAATTCTTTTTCTGGCAAGAAACTGTTTTACTTCAGAAAGTTGAAAGGAGTAGGAATAAAAATGCCTCTTATCAAACCTTTGAAATCTTGCTTAGACTGCTTCAGCTAATGAGTTTTTTAAAATCTTCTCACAGTGAAATGCCTCTAAAAAGTGTTGTCCAACTAATGTTATCTTTTATTCAAGAGCTCACAATGAAATTAAAGCTAGGTTTTCTATAGGAGAACAACTTAATAGACTGAAATACTTTAAACTATGATTGAAAACAGAGAATGTTAACATCCAGGTTATTGCAAATACACTAAATGACATCAAATGGGCAAGCCACGGTGGTACGGCGGTAGCGTTGTTACCTCACAGTAAGAGGTTCTCCCGTTCGATTCTCAGCGTGGCTTGGGAGTGACTTCTGTGTGGAGTCTGCATGTCCTCCCCGCGGTTGGGTAGCATTCGAAAGACATGCATGCGTAAATGGGCATGCCTTCGTTGAAGGTTGGGAGTCGAGCTGGCACCTTGACGTTTTGTAAAAATCTACTGCCAATCATTAGCGAACCGGAGTTCCGCTGTGGCAACCCCTTACCGGGAAAAGCCAAAAGACCAACAACGACTAAATGATATCAATGGGAAAATAAAAGTGGAAGATCGTCATACAAAATTTCTATTAAAACAGATGACTTGTTAATAAATAAAATTAAAGACCTGGAAAGCAGTGAAAGAAGGAATAATAACATTTTGATTTATCTGTAAAATTCTGAAGGAAATTACATTTTACTTAAGAGCATGGATCATAACATTCTGAACATACAGGAATAATGATCTTATGGCTTGAAAACATCTCATAACACAACAGGTAAAACAAAGCCATTAATTTTCTGAAACTCGCCCTAGATCTGTTGTGGCAATTTTTTTAATATATTGACAAAAACCTGGTGTTAAAAACTGCATGGGCATGAGCAGGTGTTAAAAACTGCATATAACTAGTAAGACATAATAACATTAAACGTTCACTTGCTATACGCTGTGAGACAAATGTTTTTTTCAAATGCTCAATTAATCTTCAACACATTTGAAGATACTGCTAAATGCATTAAAAGCAACAATCTTATTTGTACAGCAGATGGTATGGACAGGCCTACTTCTTTCTAAAAATGCCTTGAAAAAATAACAGCTATACTTAAGCTACAAGTAAAAAAAAAACATAGAGTAGCATCATCTTCTTTACAAGCAACCAATTTAAAGAATAAAATCTTTCTTAAAATGTCATTATTTGTTATATTAAATTGGCTATCAAAATGTAATCTATGAAAAATGTGCTTTTCACTTATGTAATATTGTGTGCATTATTGCAAAAGCAAATCTACAGAAAAGACTGTCTTTGGTTTAAGGAGACATATAAATTATCTCTCAATTAATTAATGTTTATTTATTTATTAAAAATTAATTTTGAGGAAATGTACCTTGGAAATGTAATTATTTTCAAATATAATTTCCATTATTAAAATTAATTGGACAATATCATTTAGCCAAGTAATCAAAAAGAAATTATTTTATTTTATTTACTTTACTTTTATTTAATTTATATTTTGTTTACCATGCTAGAGCACTGATCACAGCATGACCACTTTCAGACTCAGCCCAGGTTTTATGCTTTTATACAAATTACTTAAGGAATATTCATGGCATCACTTAATTATGGCAATTGTTTCATACTACTTTCTGTTGTATGAATGGACTCCGACAAACTGTTTTTTTTTTTATTATGTCTTAATTTCAGCTTTACATTGTGTGTGTGTATGTAGTCAGGACAGTAATCAGTTAATGCAGCAGTATTCAGATGAATGATTAAATGCCAAAAAAGAATGTGTAAGGTATAGCACAAATTTCTCAGATTTTAGTCATCATAATATAAATCTTGACAACAAAGTATAGTGGCTTCCCATATAGCGGCAGCCCAGGGAAGTGAAACATTTATTTTTGGATGTTGTCAACATTAGATGTTTTTTTTTTTGTGAGTTAGCTTAATTTGTAGCTTGTGGTTTGAGGAGCTGATCTTCTTTTATATTACCTGTATCTTTTTGGTACTTTTCTAGATGACTGGTATGTAAATGATAGCATGTAGGTGTTATATGGTGAGGGGGAATATCACATTGGTTTTCTTGTGATGTGTATGGGAAGCACTGACTTACTTCTTTTTTCATGCTTTATGTATGAGTTTAGAAAGATGTTTAAACATGTTTCTTTTCACAAGTGGAATGAGAAACTTTTGGGGGACTTCACATACGAATATAACTGATTTGTCTTATTTCACCAAAAAAATATAATTTTCTTATTAGATACACTTATTACCTAAGATATCAAACAGAAATTTTAAAGGATAGGAGTTTTTAATGGTTGCAAGATTTTATATTAACACACTGTGATCAAGCTTAAATACAAAAGGCTTATACATTTTGCTTAGCCATATTTCATAAACATATAAAAATGGAGAAGAGCATACATTGCTTTGTTTTCAGGAGCTATACATTCAGATAAGAGCTGCTCATTAGCATTATATTAAAGCAAGCATGAAGTTATGGGAAAGAGTAGTGTAAGCTAGGTTAAGAAGGGAGGTGATGATTAGTGATCAGCAGTATGGTTTCATGCCAGGAAAGAGCACTATGGATGCGATGTTTGCTCTGAGAGTGTTGATGGAGATGTACAGAAAAGGTCAGAAGGAGTTGCATTGTGTATTTTTGGATTTAGAGAAAGCATATGACAGGGTGCCTAGAGAGGAGTTGTGATATTGTTTGAGGAAGTCGGGAGTGTCAGATAAATATGTGAAAGTGGTACAGGATATGTATGAGGGTAGTGTGACAGCAGTGATGTCTGCAGTGGGAGTGATGGATGCATTTAAGGTGGAGGTGGGATTACATCAAGGATCAGCTCGGTGAGCTTTTTTATTTGCAATGGTGATGGACAGGTTGACAAACGAGATCAGACAGGAGTCCCTGTGGACTATGATATTTACAGATGACATTGTGATCTGTAGTGAGAGTAGGGAACAGGTGGAGGAGACCCTGGAGAGGTGGAGATATGCTCTAGAGAGAAGAGGAATGAAGGTCAGTAGGACTAAGACAGAATATATGTGGGTGAATAAGAGGGAGGATAGAGGAATGGTGAGAATGCAGGGAGTAGAGGTGGCGAAAGTGGATGAGTTTAAATACTTGGGATCAACAGTTCAGAGTAATGGTGAGTGTGGAAGAGAGGTGAAGAAGAGAGTACAGGCAGGATGGAGTGGGTGCAGAAGAGTGTCAGGAGTGATTTGGGACAGATGAGTACCAGTAAGAGTGAAAGGGAAGGTTTACAAGAGGGTAGTGAGACCAGCTATGTTATATGGGTTGGAGGCAGTGGCATTGACAAAAAGGCAGGAGTCAGAGCTTGATGTGGCAGAATTGAAGATGTTAAGATTTGCACTGGGTATGATGAGTATGGACATGATTAGGAATAAGTAAATTAGAGGGTCAGCCCAGGTTGGAAGGTTTGGAGACAAAGCCAGAGAGGCAAGTTTACATTGGTTTGGACATGTGCTGAGGATGGATGCAGAGTATATTGGGAAAAAGATGCTAAGGATGAAGCTGTCAAGTAACAGGAAAAGACAAAGGCCTAAGATAAGGTTTATGGATGTGGTGAGAGAGGACATGCAGATAGTTTGTGTGACAGAGCAAGATGCAGAGGACAGGAAAAATGGAAACAGTTGATCCGCTGTGGCAACCCCTTAATGGGAGCAGCCAAAAGAAGAAGAAGAATGTCTGACTGATGAGTTATGACATAATTTAACCCTGACAGAAAATAAATTGAAAGTACAATTAAACATATATTTATTATAATTTTTGATTTCTTTACCATAAATTCTATGGAGACAAATGATGTTATTCAGTTATTATGTGCAAAATGTTATTTGTTGAAAGTATTGCAGAATATTCATGGTATGACTCTTTAATGAACATGATGACACTTACATTACTCCATGAATTCATTATAAGGCCTCTATAAGATAATAGTTTACTTTTCAGAGTTTCTTTATGTGATTATATTTAATTGCAAAAAAAAAAAAAAAAAAAACAATAAATACAGCATTACATTGATTATTACTGTATTCAAATGAATTATAGGATCCATATATACATAAACAAAAGCTTTGCAATACATGTACACATTCTGAATAAGAAAATTGTTAATATATCTAATAAAAGTTTTCTTTCCATCTCATGGACAAAAGATAGTGAATATGAACAATAATATTAGATTTGTTAGGTATTAAGATGTTAGTATAACTGGCATAGTTAATTAGATTGCAAATAAATAAATCCCAGAAGTTCTTAGTTGATGTTTCTAATTTTATGTTTTGTTACTCCATTCTTACAAGTGTATTTGAACAATTATATTTTATAATAACAGTTTATTTTTGCTTTATTTTCTTTAAAAATTTAACTGGGTTCTTATATCAAATAGTAATAGACATTTATACTGTACAGTTAACAACCTTTCATTACTAAATGCATCTGAAATTAATTTCCTTAAATATTAATGGCTAAACATTAGCCGCAAAGAGAAGGAATTTATCAAATATGTAAAAACAAGCAAATCACAAGTCATTTGTTTAATGGCATTAAATTGAATGGACTTTATTAATCTCAGCCAATTTGAGATTTTATTTCAGTCTTTTAAAGTAAGAGAAAGGATGAAGTGATATTATGAAATCAGGTTATTATGCTAAGAGTTTTGTACAAGCATAATGATAAACATGATATGTTTTGTTTGGTAATTATTAAATATCAAAACAAAGTTATGCAAACTAATACTTACTGACTTCCTTGTCAAAGGTCAAAGCACTAAATATGAAGATATATATGTGTGTGTGTGTGTGTGTGTGTGTGTGTGTGTGTGTGTGTGTGTGTGTGTGTGTATATATATATATATATATATATATATATATATATATATAGGGTCAATATTAGAACATTGAAGTTTCACAACTTCGAATGTCCTAATATCGACCCCTGTTTAGTGAATGCTGAAATTAGGGAAGCTGTAGAACACCAAATTTCTTCCTAGGAAAGGAATTTGGTTGGCCGTTCCTGTGGCTTCATTATTTTCAGCACTGTGGTGGAATGTTATGGGTCGGGATCAGGTAAGCATGAGATTGTGTGGACGTGAGGATTAGGGCACGGGGTAGATGCATTAGGGTTAGGGCGCAGGTCAAGTAAGTGCACGATTGTGTGGACATGATGGTTAGGGCGGGGTAGGTGAGTTAGGGTTAGGGTGCGGGTGAGGTGAGTGTGCAATATTGACGGACCTTAGGGTTAGGGTTTGGGTTAAGCTAAGTGGATAGCTAGTGGTATATGTACAGTTTAGTGTAGGGTTAGATGTAGGATTTCAGGTGTATGTGTGTGGGTTGCTGTTTGTTTGGTGTGCTTGGGTTGTGTGTATGTGCGTTCACTGAATAGAGGTCAATATTAGAACATTAGACAGTTTAAAAAGTCGATGTTCTCATACAGACCCTATATATATATATATATATATATATATATATATATATATATATATATATATATATATATATAGATAGATAGATATGTATGTATGTATGTGTCACATTTATATTAGACAATATGAATTCCACTTTAATTTTTAATAACACTAGTTATAAACCAGAAAACTGTGCATCTAAAGAACCTTTTTTTGCAGCAGCAGCAGCAAGATCCCATGCAAATTGGGCAAATATGTTAAAATTAAAAGATGTAAATGACTGAAGGAATGTTGACAATGCACTGTTTTTTTTTTTCATTCTTCAAATATTTTTGGTGCACAGTTAAATCTAGATGAGATTTTCATATCTCATGAGTTGATTTTTAGGGTTAATAATTAAAAAAAAAGCTTCATTGTCTTTTTTCGGACCATAATACACACAACTTGATCTATCAGTAATGTATAATAAATTTGACATGATCAGAAGAACCCCAGCTTATATAATTATGTTAGAAGCCTTTCAGAATTAGTTATATTTTGAAATATTTTTCTAGAAGTTAATTACAAGGATGACAGTAAAGAAATTTTATTGTGGGACTCTTTAAAATAATATTTGTATGGTAAAATGTTAATATGGCACAATAATAAAATTAATCAATGATTAAATTAAATAATTGTAATGAGAAAAAAATGACACAGCAAAGTTTAAATTTTAAAAAGAGAACAATCATTAAATAACTCAATTGTTACATTGAAATACAAATATTAGGCAGTCTTATTTCATATACCTATACTTAGGTTAGAGAAATGTAAACTTTATCCATACTCTTAAATCACTAAAACTATGCCCAATCTCACAAAAAGATCAAAAATAGACTCTGAGACTAATCATACACAAACAATTAAAAGTTCTAAGAATGATAAATTGATGACTGAAATAGGAAAAATAATGAGTTTTCAAATTATTAGCCAACATTAAAGTCTGATATCCTTTATGAAGGTTGCAAGTTAGACTCAGAAAGTACCATTAAACACTATCTGAAAAAAGGCAATAGCAAATATTAATAAGATCATTATTCAAAAAGAAATCTGAGAAAAAAAATTAAGGAATGACAAAGCTCAAGGAATAGACATTTTTATATCAGAGACAATCTACAATTGTCAATGATATCTTTGTAAATACAAAATTAAATAAGAATATCTGTCTTTCCCAGAAGTATTTGTAATCACTTCAATACCAGAAACAAAAAAATAACTGACTTCTCTGCATGTAGATCATTATCAGTATTGATCATAGATTATGTATTAACAGGGAAATTATAAGTGCACATTACAGAAGTGATAACTAATGATCAGTCAGATTTACTTTAAAAAGACAAATACACATTAATATTAAAATAATTATGACTTTAATAGATATAATTATAATAAATCTGAGTCCATTATTTATCTGGATTCTAAAAAAAGCATGCAATTCACTTGATTGGGTTTATTTGTTTAGAGATTTAGAATAATTTAATCTGTCTTTTCATTTCATCTACCTTATAAAGGATGTATACTCTGATAATAAAGCTTATGTAAAGTTGAGTCTCCTTTCACAATATTTTCAATCGAAGAAAGGAGCAATGTGGTCATTTATCACCTTTGGCTATTAGAAAAAAAATTATATTATTAAAGGAATAAAAAATGATGAATTAAATTACAAATCTTATATTTTCTGAATGGTATTTCATTGCCTACATCTAATATATTGTTTTCTAGTGCATGACCTTTCAGTGATCTTAAGAAAATTTGAGAAAATATCAGAATTGCTTTTTAACAGTTATAAAACAAAATTTCTTTGGTCAAATAAAAGAAGAGATGAATGTTCTCACTATTTTATATCTAATGAAAATTCAAAAGAAACAAAGTAAAATAAACATATTTAAATTATAGAGGAAATAAATATTTAAACTTAGAATTTATAGAATACTAAGTACTATGTTATTTACAAATAATAAACATATTAAAGTACTAAAATGATTAAGTTTGAATCTTTATAGCACCCTAACAAGTCAAGAGTTCCTAAAAAACACCAAACTATATGTTTGTTAAGAAGTGTCATACAAATACCAAATGAATAATTCTATGCACAAGAGGCTTTTCTAAAACTAAAGTAAATTAATTATATATTTCATATCAATCTAATTAAAAAGACTTACAAGTATTTGTTTCATAATAACTTTCAAGGTTATCCAAATATATTTTAAATATAATTGCCAAAAAATGTGGGTAGTAATACTGTATTATATATCAAAGTCAACTGCAGCAGTGATCAATATGATGAACATTATACAGGCATACATGATATCACAATATATCAATAAATCCTAAAACAGTTTCAATGTTATGTTTATGCTTATGTGGATATAAAAACTAGTGTGGTATTATTTATCACTTCTGAGAGACACAAGGAATGATTGAATGTTATAAAAAATAGAATGATAATATAAAAGGAAATACATTTCACTTGTTGATATAATTGTTTTCAAAATGACAGAGCATAAACATTTAAAAATATGATTAATGACTTTGGTTTCAAAGAAATGCATAAATAAGTATTCAAAACATTAGAAATTTTACCCAAAAGAAATGTGATACTGCAAAAGCTGCTACATATATCTGTATACCTAACTGTGTTGAATATTTAAGTGAAATTGTATATAAAAGAAATTCCAGTGGAAAAAAAATGTTTGATTTTTAAAATATTAAAATAGACTACAAAGAAAAAAGCAAATAAATACTGGAAATTTGATTTTCTATGTTTAAATAAAGATTTATCAGACATTGTTAAGAAATATGTTATTTTGATGACTGTGGAGAACATGTCTTACACTACTACTGGTGCATTTTCACATGGAAATGCATTTATGTGCTTTTTTTCTTTTCAGAAAAGTTATCAAAAATAAATTATTCTAAAAGTATTTGATGGAAATTTATCCAGATAGTTAAAGGTGATTGGTGGCATATTTTTGATGACTGCTTATGTTTGGAAAGGATCAACTGCTTCTGTCAAGCATAGTGATCAGATACATTTAACAACAGTAAAGAACTTATTCTGTTTAATGGTTCATCATCATAATTTATCAAAAAGGGTGAGCATTCTATTATTTGCTATGTAATGGCCATTGCAGTAAAGTTAATAACAAGAAAATGGAGATAAATTATTCCAAATGAGTTTTAAGAATTCTTCCATATTCTGAAGACAATGATCATCAAATAAATAGAATTAATACAATTAAAAATAACTCCAAGTCAAATAATTTTAAATAATTGCTCTAAAGTTTTGTCTTTATTTTTAGTTATTTGTTTTTACAGATGGTAATCCATTTGCAATATAATCATGAAGAGAAAAATAAAGAAACTTAATGGGATCACTATAGCTGCTCAAGCCCTAGCTGCTTGAATTTCACTAACTTGCCACCAATGACCCAACCAGATGTTAGCTTGTGTGAGCAGTTGTTCACACTCAAACTCTAATGGGAGTTCATCCAAGCAGCTGACATATTACCTGCTTGCATTCTAGCAGAGGAGTGGCCCACATGCTTGTATTCTAGGTAAGTGGGGAAGAGAAGTGGGATGGTGCTGTTAGGTTTAAGAAGAAGCAGGACAGGGATTGCAGTAAGGCATGATGGGGAATTTTAGGGTTAGGGAGGAGAATAGAAATTTTAGGTTTAGGTTTAGGGATCAAGTGGGAAAATTTAAGGTTTGAAAAAGGGATGGGATTGCATTCTAGGAAAGGAAGTGACCCAAGTGTTTGCAGACTATGTAAGTGGAGAAGAGGAGTAGTTATGGTACTATTATGTGTAAGAGAGGGACAGATATTGCACTAAGGATGAATAGGTGATTTTAGAGTTAGGGCAGAGGACAGGGATATTAGCTCTAGGGAACAACTGGGAAACTTCAGGCTTTGCAAGGGGGTGGAGTTTTTAAGATTAAGAAGAGATTGTGCATGGCAGGGGGGGGATTTTAGGTTTAGGGAACAATCCAAAATTTAAGTCTGGTGGGTGGAAGGTAATTTTTTTTTATTTAGGGTGTGGCTGGAACTTTAGAATTAGGGAGGGGAACAGGGATTTTAAGTTTTGGGGTTGCTCTTGGATAGGAGTGGAAAAGGATTTTAGGTATAGGGAGAAATTGGAACTTTAGGGTTAGGGAGTGAAGGGGATTTTAGGTTTAGGGAAGAATGTGATACTTTAAAGTTAGACCCAAGGTGGGAGTTTTTAGGATTAGGATCAGTGCTTTGTAGAGATAGTAAACATTAAGGGAAAAGACTTAGTGGGAGTTAGAGCACTTGCTGTAACAAGCGAGTGGCAGTGAGGATGTTTGTCTCAAACAAATGTGTCTTAAGCACATGTAATAAATCCAAATTCTGCATACATTTTATATTTTAATTTCTGTCAAATTTAAACACACAACAAAAGTAACTTACATAGTTTGGTAAACATTTATTTACATGACTATTTTTTCGTTATAACAAAATCTTTCTGTTAGAAGTCTTATTTACTTATATAATTGGATTAATGATTTTCTCACCTAAATGGTAATGCATTTTTATCTGGTTGTAAAAGAAGGAATTTGATGATGAATATATTCAACCAATAAATATATGTAAAAAACAAAGAAATGTAGTGATCAGCTGAATGTGCAGAAGCTTGGTCAACAGACAAAAAATATAAATAAAAGAAATAAATATTTATACCTACTTTTCACTCATACTTGTAAGAGGACTGATATGAATAATCCATAGAAGTATTAAAAAACAATGTGTGGAAATAATTTTAGTGAATGTATTAAAATATTTAAATTTAAAAAAAATATGTATACTTTGTGAGATTTATGATGCAGACAGAAATAGTAAGGCATGCAATAACTACTGGATGTTTTACAAAGCTACTAGAGTTATTTGAAATATACAGTCTTCATAGAATATTACTGGTTTCCATGTATTTGTTCTAGTACTAAACTTGCAATGATTATTTTCTTGCTATTTAACTCTTCCTTTAATTCCTTCCACCTCATGGCTGTTCAGTTATTGCTGTTTGAGGACTGATCTACAGAGCAGATATAATTCCTACAGGTCAGAATGCTTTGGTCCCTAAGCCCACTCCAGGTGGCAAGTTCACATCCATGCCACTTTAATGGGTCCTGCAATGCTAGTCAAGAGGAGTTTTTTTTTTTTCTCCTTTCTTGTGCATGGTGATTTGAGCTATAGTATGAAACTTCTTGTCAGACTGAGCATATATTACTAGCTGATTTAACAGCAATCTCATTGTGCCAGTAATGCAGGGACACTAAGTGAAATCTCTTTATTAGGATGGGTTTGTCGAAGCTGGACAACCATTCCACAGACCATTACATCTGTGAACTTCACTCACCTAACCACCGACAATTGGGGCAACTCTGGATAAATCTGTTCGGACTTGTAAAGGCTCTAGGGTCATTAGGCTAGAATCTTTCTATGGACATATGAACCTTCCCCAGCCTGCTACTCCACTAATCAGAACACAAATTGATCCTAGGCCACCTGGGCTATTGCAAGGGCTTTTTTCCTCTATATATAAAAAATTAGACAATCATAGAAGATTATTAACATATTGCATTATAGTTTATTGGAAATTGCAAAACTCAGCAAATCACTTTCCTGATCTCTTGTCTGCTAATGATGTAAAATAAAAAAAAAATTATAGCATAGAAAACTTTAATCCAATTATTTAACATACTTTAGACATATGTAAAGTATACTTTAAAACTATAAAGTAAAGATGTGAATATAATTTCCATAATATTAGATGTTTGGGTAGAAGTATCAGTGATGTAGTATCACTTCTTATCCATGGAAGTTAGCCACAGTTGCTAATCTACACTGTTGGTGATTTTGAGAGCTATTAGATGTCCCAAGTGTGAATATGAACCATCCCTCTGTCATAGATCTTGGTATGTTGTTTGCCTAAAATGGAGAACATCCTGTGTTATTTTCAGTTCTTTTTTGACTGAAGATATCAATAATAACTGTTCCCTGAGCAGTGCAGATTATGCACCTGGGGTAATATACCAAGCTACTCCTTACTCCAGAGTGTGGGACCCACATCTTTAGTCCCAGGTAGGTCTGAGTGGGACACTTGCAGGCAACATCTCAGAACGCACAGTAGAAACTATGGGGTAAGGATAACATCCAATTGAAGTTCTTTACGTTTGAGAATAAAGCAGTGAAGAGAAGCAATAGGTCTCCCCCTTTCAGATCATCATTTTGTGCAAAATGTCAAGGTGTGAAAAAGATCTACTAAAAATAATTAGTGTACTACTATATCACAGTCAGTCAGAGACAGGCATACTCTTTCAAGTCCACTCTGATCTTTCTTTTCTATTTTCAAGAATTTAGTCAAAGGTGCAAGGTGGGGTGGTAGACCTCATTGCAGTAGTGTTTTATTTTCAGCTCTTTAATGTGGATTGTAGTCACACATATGTTCTTATTTCATCACAATGACCACTGCTGCATTGCTGCATCTATCTAGCTACAGTATCTATCTATCTATCTATCTATCTATCTATCTATCTATCTATCTATCTATCTGTCTATCTATCTATCTATTTATCTATCTATCTATATCTATATATCTTTATATCTATCTGTCTATTTGTTCACATGGTAGGTGGACTGGTCCATTGACCATTTTCATTTGTTAGCAGAACTATGCATATAATATAAAATATAGTATAGAAACCAATACATAAATTCATGTAGTATAAATGCATTATTAAAAGAAATGCAAAGGTAGGAAAAAGCAAGGCATAGCATCAAATTCTAAGTTCTAGTACACTGTTAATAAACAAGATATATCAACAAGTAAAATACATTGGGAAAAAGCATGAGTCATAAGAAAGGGTTATGAAAGTTATGCGTGTATATATCTATATCTATCTATATCTATATAGCTATATATATATATATATATATATATATATATATATATAGAGAGAGAGAGAGAGAGAGATGCATAGACACACACACTCTCACACACACACACACACACACACACACACACACACACACACACACACACACACACACACACACACACATGCATGCAGCATGTGGTGATTAATATGTGCAGGACTGATAGCCTGAATTGTCATGATAGCAGTTGCACTGCACTGTCTTAAGAAATGAACTTTAAGAGCATGTTTAAAGAGCTCAAATGTATCTTGAATTTGTACTTCTATTATAAGGGGGTTCCAGTTGACAGCGCCTGGTTTAGAGACTGATCTTTCCAAAATCACAGTTTTGAAGAGTGGACAGATAAGGGAAACATTGCCATTATAGGAGCATTTCAGAGTACATTTTTGGTGCCTAAATATGAGTGGTGTTTTCAGACAGGGACACTAGCTGAAGTTTAAGAGTGTGAAAACGGAGTGCCAAAAAGAAAGGTGGACCTATCTTTTACTGATAAATACTTGGTGTCATTGGGTAGGGTGCAATGTTGTACAAAAGTATATATTAAATCATGATCCTTAATATTTTGTTTTGTGTGATTTTTAATCTGAGTATTGTAAAGATAAAGTCAAAGGGAAATCATATTCAAGTTTTAGAGGTTAAACTATTTTTGACAATAGCAGTCAGGACAATTGCAAAAGAAGATATGTTGTTCTGTAGCAATGTTTCAGTTGTGCCAGAATTTTATTGTTGATTTTCTTATGGGTGAGTTGTGAAAAATAGTGACATGCTGAATGTTACCCTGAGATGTTGCAAATAGCATGAGTGTTGAAGACATCTTCTGAGTAGTTCCAAAGACCATTATGTTAGTTTTCTTGAGGTCAATTAAGAGTTTATTATCAAATGCCTATTTACAGAAATCTGTGAAAATGTTTTGAAATTAAGCCTATAGGTCAAAATACATTTTGCTAGACTCATAGGTTCTTAGGTAATTGCTATGGAAACTGCTCTTGTGAGATGCTTTGAAACTATCCAATTTCCCTTCCAAATCTGAGAATTAAACACTTTAACCATTATACCAACCTCCTAATCCAATCAATAAAAAACAGTATTATCAGTGTAGATGGCAATGTTGATATGTGGGAGCTCAAGCAGAAGATGACTGACAAAAGACAGTAGAGTAGAAGGTTTAATACTGAGCTTTGGGAGACTGTTGCAGTGCCAGAGAATCAAATTCTGTTAAATTTGAAATCTTCTTCTTGTCAGTTAGCTTTATAATTCTGCTACTGCATTATGCTCAAAGTTTAGTTTTTGTAGTTTATTAAGCAGAAACTTGCAATTAGCAGCTTCATACTCTGCATTCATATTCACAATATGCCAGCGGTAATGAGTCATCCTTTATGTTACCGTCAACAGTATCAGTGGCAGTAGAGAGAGAAGTCAGGCAGCTGAATGAGTTGTGCAAATCATGTTGTTCATTGCTCTGAAGGTCATAGCTATTGATGTGTTTAAGAAATTGTTTGTATAGTATTTTTTAAAGAGTTTTGTAATGGGACAGATGTTTGATATTGGTCAGTAGTTCTTAGGGTCAATTGAAGATGTCATTTTTGAGATTGGGATTACTATAGTTTGCTATAAAGACCAGTAACAGTGTCAGTTGTAAATGAAAGATTAATGATTTGTGAGGGCTGTGGCTTTTTTCTCCAATACTACTCTGAGAAAAGTTGGAAGGAGCTTACTGAAATTAGACGCTGGGAAGTTTAGCTTTTGCAGCAGTGCTTTAATTTCTTCGATATGTGAGATAAGCAGGTGGTCGTGAATGAAGTTAGAGGGTAATGGTGTGGGCTCTTTTGATTGAGTGTGCAGAGGGTGAGCTTGAAATTATCAGCCACATCATGCAAAAATGACAGAAGAAACTGCTGGCATTTTATTATAAAATTTGAATAGTTAAGTGGAAGAAAAGTATTATTATTATTATTAGTATTATTATTATTATTAGTATTATGATTATTAGGAGGAGAGTCAGACACCTGTCAATTGCATTTTTATTTTCTAAGAAATAAGACATCTATTGCTTCTATAGCTATTTTGCTGATTTCCTTAGGCTTGGGAACATTTTTGGTAGAGTTATACATTATACGTGACTCTTTTCCAGGATTTCTAAGCATAATAGTTAGACTTCATCTGGACTTTGATATCATCTGATAGCCTGGACAATATCTGATCTCTGAGTTTCCTTCTGGTGACTGGATAAAGAGTATCCTGATTCTGAACAAGAGTGTTAACAAGTGCAAAAAGTCAGTAGCAGGTTCAGACATACTGTAGAAGGTGTACCAGGCAACAGAACTGAGGTAGGAATTAATAAGGGGTTATTTTACAGTTGAGAAAGATCTACCACTAATAATTTGTGGGTGTCTCTGGATTATTTTGAATGACCAAGTGGATAGCAAAAAGCAATGTTTGCTTAGGTTATTTGGATGTATGTCTGTCTGTAAGCATATATGTTGGATGTTAGTTATGAGATCTTGAACTGAGTTATTGTCCATGTGTGCATGTGACTTCATGAGTGCTTAACTAATTGTTAAAAAGCATATTGTTGAAGCATTTTGTTCAGCTGGAAGAATCTGGCCTTAAAACATTATCATTGAAATCACTGAAAGTTATTATGTTTTAGCAACACATTTACAGAACATATTTTGTAGTGTGTTTGGAATAGTGGTCACTGAAGGGAGATATATAATGAACCAATACATAGCTAAGTATATATTTCTAAGGTAATATGAAATAGGAACCAGTTTGGGGGTTTTATCATCCATAGGGCCTGATTTAGTTGAGGCAATAATGATTATAATAGGACAGTTTATTGTAATAAGTATTAAGGCCCCACATCCTACTGTGGGACATGGTCTGGGGTCACTGATAAGAACATAGCTATCCATAATAAACCGGAAATGACACAAGCCATTTTCTTCTGACAAGTTATTCATATACTCAGGTCATTGCAGCACAGGTACCAGTATGATTCAGTCTTAGTCTATGTAGGTGTAAATTACATGAGACATACCTACCTAGCCTATATGAAGAGAAACATTATGGAGTTGTCAGACTATGTATCACAGGCTAGTATGTACCTGACATTATGAAACATTATACCCTCACCAAGGATGATGCCACAATATGAACAGAAGATGATTGACTTTAATAATTGGCTTTCTTTTGGTGTCATTCTAGGGGCTACAATATTTGTAAGTGTGGGAGGTCATGTTTAACAAACCATGTTGTTTTGTCAAGGATGGTTTGCACCTGTCCCCTCCAGGATTTTAAATATTGGCTAAAACATTGTCCTTCCCCACAGAGCCTTTTTTAGGAAATGGCAAATTGACAAACCTTTACACATAGCAAAACCTACCTAAGAAAATCTAAAGGTGTTACTGCTCAATGCTAGGGGTCTAAGAAAGAAGCTTCATTCTCTCAAAGCTCTCCACACTGTGGAGAATGGAGACATCAGTACAGTTAGCAGGACAAGGTTTAAAGCCACAGAGAGTGCCCCAGCAGTGCAAGGCTTCAGTGCCTTCCATATATATAAACCAGCAACTGTGCAGACAGGCACTAAAGATGGTGGTGTCTTGATCTACGGCAATAACAAGCATATATTTAGAATAACATCATTGATAAGCACATCATGAGGATAACATTCTGGAATTCTCCACATCTAGATTACCATATACAAAGTTCCATTCCATATCCTAGCCAGCTATGAGTCACCTTCTATATCTTCTTTAACCTAGAGCTCATGCTTAGCCCTTTTAGAGATACTTACTGTTCAACCAAATACCATATTCATGGGAAACTTTAATTATCCCTCTATAAACTGAGAATTCTAGTTGACCCCAAATTTCAGGCACAGGGATTCCTAGACTTTGTAAACACAAACATATTAGACCAAATTAGTGCATACCTACTAGAGGGACAAGCATGCTGTACCTAGTACTCAAGACATGGGAGAACATTTCACCCTCACCCCTAGTGTCATGTCTTTTCTGATAATGTCAGAACACAAACAGTCTTCTTTGAAATAAGGATCAATTCTGTAACCACAAAAAAACATGGTAACAGTCAAAAACAACTCCAAGACAAATTACTTTTTATTAAGTGATAAGCTGTCAAACTTTCAAGCCACTCAAAACCCAGAAAACACAGCTACTTATGCAGGAATATTTAGAGAAGCTCCGCACAACTATGTTAATGATTGGATGCTGGGCTGCTGTGCTTACCAAAACTAAGCCCAAAAATAACTCAAAATACAAACCAGCCTGGTGGAATCCAAAATTAAACAGTTTGTATAACAAAAGAAAAAAGTAATGGATAAAATTAAGAAGTGTATCACCAAAAAAGATAAAAACTCTCTCATCAAACTGAATAGACAACTAAAGGGACATATTAAGTCCAACAAAGCAGCTTTTAATGTAAATGTAGTGTCTCAGGCAAAGGATAACCATAAGGTCCTCTTTAGGTATACCCAAAACCTAAAAGCGAGCACATAGTAGTGTGCTGAATTGTTGGCAAATGGGGCCATGTTCACAGAACTGGGAGATATAGTAAACCTTCTGGCTAACAATTTCAGCTCTAACTCTACCCCCATCTCAACCCCAGACACCCCAAGGAAGTACCATCTAACATAACCTGTCCAACTCTCAATAGGGAGTGGGTCATAGATGCACTCTAGGTCATAGATGCACTCTTTAAGACCAATAATATAGCTATGAAGGGCCCAAATAACATCCCAAGTTTCCTGCTATATAGCTTGAAATATGATATATGACGGTCACAGTAGTTACTATTCAACCATAGCCACTGCACAGGCTTTGTGTCACATAAATAGGGGACTGCTGTGGGCATCCCTCTGCACAAGGGTAGACCATAAATGGATCTCAAGTTCTACACTCTCATATTCAAAACCATGGAAAAAATTATCATGAAAATGATTGACAATGACATAAGAAACCTTCATATATTGGGCACACCCCAGTTTGTTTTTTCCTAAAGCAGGTCATGCCTAATGAACATGGTGGACTTCTTTGTTGTGTAGATTGACAAATATAAACCCTAAAGTTTGTTGACATTGCCACACCATTCCACACTGCATGCACAAGCTAAGAGTTGAGCACACAGGGGCAAGCCATTCAAAAGTGATTATAATTTCATGTTTTTTGGTATTAGTAAAAAAGGACATACATCTTTCTATATTTTTTGAAAAATACTTCAAAACTTCCACTATATCCACAAAGTGTAGAAATAACACAAATGAAGGCAAAAGGCAAACTGATCCACTCCCAAATATTTATTTAGCGCTTTTGTTTATAAAATACAAACTTCCTCAGAATAAAAGCTTAAAAACTTGAACCATAGTGGCCAACTCATTTATATATGTACTAAATCCATGTGATAAAACTTGCCTCAATTTGAAACCAGCATTTAAAGATATATAACATCTGCAGTTTGTATCATACTTATAATGTATCTTATAATATATTAAATATTATAATATATAAAACATATTAATATATTAAATTTAATATATCTTTAAATACTGGTTTCAAACTGAGACAAGTTTTATCACATGGTTTTTAGGGCATATATAAATGAATTGGCCACTATGTTTCAAGTTTTTAAGCTTTTATTCTGAGGAAGTTTGTATTTTATAAATAAAAGCACTAAATAAATACTTGGGAGTGGATCAGTTTGCCTTTTACCTTAATTGGTGTTATTTCTACAGTTTGTGGGTGTCGTGGAAGTTTTGAAGTCTGTTTCAGTATGGAAGGCACTGAAGAACTTGATCCTAGATCCCCACCTACCTGGCTCACTTTGTTTAATGAACCGAGTAAATCTGTGGTAAACTCAACTTGTTTGGTTGAGCAGCTTATGGAACAGAATTCTCAATCTAATGTTTCAAGAAGCACTGGGCAAGTGAACTTCAATGAGTGTGTCAGAATGGAATCTCAGGCTACTAGTCCCTTTTATAGAAGCATTATTCCAGCTCAACGATAACCAGTGTGACTTTCCAGCCAGTTAACCTTGTAGAATTTGGATGCAGCATGTAATGACATCATTGCGGCGATGGGAACCTCATATAATGGTAATTCTACCCTTTCACAGTGGCTTAATGTTGGAGATACATTCGTTGATACATTTGAGTGCATACATTTAGAATTTGCCCCAAAAGGCCTACGTATGTGGAAGTTTCCCACTGGGCTGATTAGGGACTCACTTCGACATCATGAACTTATACAAATATTTAACAAACATGGTTGTGAACTATTGCAGTGTCTTATTAATGACACAATTAGGAAAATGAATGAACAACTAGCTACTATTCAAAAAATAGAAATATTCAGAATGATTTACAAAGAAGGCTGACTATTATGCATTGTTTTCAAGGGTAGACAAATCCCTTCTTGATTTGAAAAATAAAAAAAAACTAAAAAAAACTAACTAGAGATAGAAAGGAATATGAACAGGGGAAAGCATGTCCCCAGCCTCCTTTGGGACAACAACATTCTGCTATTGCATATAATGACAATCACTATCTTGAAGATGAGCCCAACATTGAATTTAACAATGATGACCATACAGCCATCCCCCTTTATCTCAGCCCCATCTGAGGAGGTTGGTATGATTGAGGGACCAGAGAGGGGTGGTTTATTACAACAACAACAATTTCAACCATGGTGGACAGAGAGGGAATGGACAGGGGAGAGGGAGAGGGAGGATGAGAACATGGAGTACTTACAGCAACAACAACAGGTGCAACAATTACACGAACTGATAGATTTTATTTGTGACACTCCCCCACCTTGCACCATCCTATATAACAACAAGTGTGACCTTAAGATTTACTGCTACACTGGTTCCTCTTTGGACAGTAACATAGCTAACATTTTTGAAAAGGGTTTTCCTTTGTACCAGCTTGCAATGCTATGTTAGATGATGTTCTTAGTAAGTTATTTACTTGAAAGTTACATTTTGCTTTCTTTTTTAAATATTCACATAGAAGAACATTAGTTGTTAACAGATATGTAAAACTCAGCACCTTTAACCCTGCATTGCATCCTATTGTGTTTGTATATGAGAAATTATGTGAGTTTGAAATCAGGAAATTATTTTTGAATATTAAGTGACAGAAACATGATGGTAACAATTTAGCTTATTCAGAATATATGACACTTAAAGGTATTTGTGACAACAAGCACTTACAGGTAATGAAACCTGATAAGGATGAAGGCCTGGTTATTTTTAACAGCAATGATTATAAAAATAAGATGTTTACCATGTTATATTCAGAGACATATAGTGAGCAAGTGTGAATGAACTAAATATTGCATATCAAAATATTGATGTGTTGCTTGAAGAGTTGTTGTTGAAGAACCAAATTAACATCATTGAATTCAACTTTTTGCAGGTTAAATACCCAAAGCTACCAACAATATTTGGGATCCCAAAAATTCATAAGGGTCTTATGAACCTACCTTTTAGACCTATAGTGGATGCTAAGGCATCAAAAACGTTTATGGTAGCCAAATTTATTGACATAGAACTGAAAGATATACTAAAGAAGTATAGTTACTGCATCAAGGACTCGTGGGATTTCCTATGCAAAGTTTCTAATGAGCTATATAGTGACACCCTTATTTTTGTCACCATAGATATTAAGGATTTGTACTCAGTTATTCCACACCACATGGGTATTGAGTGGTTTTACACCTTTTTATGCCATAACACAACCCTGAACCATGATCGGAATCTCACCATCAGGGCACTTATGGAAGTGGTCCTAGAGAATAACATCATAACATTTGAACATCAAATATTTAAACAGTGTAGAGGAGTTACCATGGGCAATGTGTGCCCCCACTTTTGCAAATACAGTCCTGGAATATTGGGGAATGGAAAATGTTACCAATTCACCATATTCCCAATATTGGGCACTTTATGGTAGATAGCTGGACGATATTATTATTTTTTTGGAAAGGTAGTTCTGAAAAACTAAATGAGTTTTTTAACTACATGTGTGGCACCACAGCATTTTTGGAGTTTACTATCCATACAAGTACTGAGACTATTAATTTCTTGGATGTCACTATTTTAAAAGATAGAACTAGAGGAATATTTAACTCTACTATTTACAGAAACCAACATACTCTAACACACTGTTACACTTTACGAGCGGGCATCCCCTGCACCACAAAAGGTCTCTGGTCAAGGGACAATATATTTGTCTTGCTAGAATGGTATCAGATAATGATGAATATGTTTTTCAGACCAATATTATTAAAAACATCCTGATTAGTACAGGCTACCCCACACTTTTTATAGACAACATAGGTAATGAGGTAACTCAGAAAAGAGATAGTGGACACTTCCTACCATTGCTGGGCTCAGATAGACACACTAGCATGAATACTATATCTAATACTGCTAAAGTGGATCATACAAATAAAATGATTTTAACATTTAACAAGCAATATGGTAATATTAGAGAAATTATTTCATAAAACTGGTGTGTTTTTGACACCGACCCAGATTATAAGAAGTTGGTGGGGGTGGGCCTACGTATATCTTATAAAAAGGATGTAAGTATTAAAATTATGTTAGAAAAACCTAAGTATGATGAACTTTGTGGAAAAATGAGTAAATGTGGGCATTGCCCACAATGTAAATACATATTAGAGCAGAATGAAATCCATTTAGCCCATTTTGCTACAATAAGGCTGAAAAAGAGATATAATTGTAACAGCAAACTGGTTATTTATATGGGTATTTGTCAAAATGTCCATGTTTTTACATAGGTAAGACAGAAAATAGTTTTAAAACCAGAATATATCAACATCAATATGATATCAGTAAAAAAGACTCCAAGAACGTCATAGCTGAACATATAATCCAACTTGCAGAACATCATTTTACATATATTATTATAGATCATGTTGATATAGGTGAAAGGGGAGGGTCCTATAGATGATTTTTTGGAATTTAAGGAACTCAGATGGCAACTAAGAACCAACGTAACAAGTTATCCAGGACTAAGTGGTGTGTTTTTTATCAGTCCTATTTTGAGGCTGAAAGCCAAGATGGCTATCTAGGTATAACTATATGCATGGGGCATACACCGTGTTTAAAGTCAGCTATGTTATAGGTAGCATGATAGCTAGATTCATACATATAAGAATTTATCTAGTAGAGGTATTTTAGTTATTTTAGCAATATTATATGTAAATATGTGCTTGTGAAGCTTAGCAGTGTGAAAGTATGTAATGTATATGAAAATGCAAGTGATACAAACTCCAGATGTAATATATCTTTAAATGCCGGTTTCAAACTGACAAGCTTTATCACATGGTTGTTATTGCATATATAGATGAGTTGGCCACTATGGTTCAAGTTTTTAAGCTTTTATGCTGAGAAAGTTTGTATTTTATAAACAAAAGCACTAAATAGCATACTTGGGAGTGGATCAGTTTGCCTTTTGCCTTCATTTGTGTTTTTTCTGAAAAATAAAATGTCTACAGAATTTTCTAATAATTTCTTATAGTCCAGCTTATGTTTTTAAGACAAGTCTGTAATCATTGCAGACATATTAGCCATGAAAGTGTTATAAGTTATGAAAGTCTTTATTACAGCTTATTTTGCTGCATTTGAGAATAACCCCCACTAACACTCACATATACACAGACATAGAAATCGTCAGTTTTTTGTCCTTTAACATTTTAATATGAGCATGCATGTGATCACTAGAATTCCAAATGTAATGGTGCTTCTTAATAAAAAAAATAGGTGTGTCACACATATAACTACATACATGCCCATGTGTGCATGTTTGCGTGTGTATATGTGTGTGTCTGTTGGCATGTGTACATATAGTGTGGTAATAAGACTACAAGGCTAATTTTATGTATAGTATAATATTGGGAGGCTTGTTTATTTATCTCACAGATTTTAGAAAGAATGCAGGACATCTGTTAAACCATCTTTGCATTTCCACCTATTTAAGGTTTATGTTAATAATCTACTAAAAAGGTGAGAATAATGCTAATTAGAAATGACGGCTAATACTGTATCTTATCCTTGCTATTCTAACAGAGTCACCAGGGCCTCCATCTGAGACACATGTTCCAGGCTATGCCATATGGCTGACTGAAAATCTAATTAGTCAGAAATTGTTTAATTACATTCATTAATAAGAGTATAATTAGCAATGTAACAAGTCCTGTAATGATCAGTTGCTCTGTGCCATGTGCAGATGAGATTTATTCTGTCGTAAGTGCAAATGTACAGCAATGTGGCTATATTTTTGCTTGGACAGCTGGGGTGAATCAAAAACTGTGTGATTTACACAGCATGCCTTAGTACTACAGGTTAACAAAGCTCTTTCTAGTGTTGGAGAGGTGGAAGCTCACCTGCCTTTACAGCAATAGGCAGTTTTGACTATTGTACCTTAATCTGGAAGAAGGTCCAGTCACATTAAGAGACTCTTCTTCAATGCTGCAAAGCAGCATGACTGATACATATTCAATCCAACTAAGTACTATTTTGTCTGATGGTCATTTCATTTTAATTCTTCAGTTTCTCCATTGACCAGTCCTGATTTGGGCATCTGTGTTGTATGGAACCCCCCCCCCCCGACAAAAACATGAAAAATGACAGCTGGTTTAATTTTAGAAGAACATAAGTTTTCTGACTTTCCTTTATCTTTTGCAGCAGGCTAAGTTATTATGTCTAAAATACTGTAATGCTCTCAGCGAGCATTTATTTTGATAATGAAATAGTTTTGCATTGGCTGAGTGTAATTTGTCATACTGAATCTTATTTTTTGCCAAAAATGTTCCACTTTTCGCAACTAAAAAGGTGGCAGCCTAGTTTTTCTGCATTTCTGTCCATTCTGATCTTATGTTAAATAAGTGCTTTCTTTCCCTTTGTTTCATACTATGGTTACAAATAAAACAGCATGACGTGGGTTTTGTTCTTGATGTCCTGACACAACTATTAGTGATCGGACTCATTACCTATGCTGTGTTTACTGGGAAATCGCATGTACATATGAAGTTATGCCACTAGGTAGCATAAATATGTAGTCTGTTTTTTATATAGCTGCATGTTTGTATTTTTTAATTTAATTGAAAAGACCAGTCCATATTTTTTTATCCTCTACATATGGATAAAATAAAAAATTACAGCGGCTAACTGAAGGAAAAGAAATATCATGCTAAGATGTCAGAAAAATTGAAAGCAGTTTGCTTGCATCCATTAAATAATTTGACTGCTTGAATATTTAAACAAGACAATGGTAATCCTGTATCAGAAGAGCTGAGATGCTGTATAGAAATATTGCCATTGATATTCATACATTCCCTTAGTTCATTACAGATAATGACAGTATTATAACACATCTTAGAGAAAAAAACGATAATACAATCTCTGCAGGAGTGGTAGGCTCATGATAGTTTTTCAGTACTTTAGTACTGATGGAGTCAGGCTGAAAGGCAGGAATTGCTGAAGGTAAAATACTAATTTGGATTAAATGCTGCTGTGTTTTGCTCGACTGAAGAGAAGGTGTGAGGCTTAGGTGGGCATTGGAGAGAAAAAGGAGAGATTATGTAAACAATTGCAGTGTTTAACAGCAAAAGTACATAGAGCCACACTGTGGTATTTAGCCCACAGTGACATGTCAATACTGATTGAAGGAGTGTAGGCTGGCAGTTTATCGGGCTAGGAATAAGAGTGTAAATCTGTAGCTTATCAATGCAATGTTAGTATTGCGTGTGATGCGGAGTATGCTATGCATTTATCAGATTACTGTGAAGGACTAGGGTATTGTGTGAAAGATTGTGGTGTATGGGACATGCTATGTTTCCATCAAATGAAAAACTAGGGTACTGTATGGTACACTGTGGGGTATGGGACATTTTATGTTTCCATCAGCTGAAAGGATGGAGAATTGTGTGATGTACTTATTGTGTGCAGTATTGTTGGGCATGGAACTTGCTATGTTTCCATCAGGAGAAAGTCTAGAGTATTGTGTGGAGCACTGTGGGGTATGGGGCATGTTATGTTTCCATGAAATTAAAGACTGGGGAATTGTGTGGAGTACTAATTGTGTGGAGTACTCTTGGGTATGGAACATGCTATGTTTCCATCAAGTGAAAGACTAGGGTATCATGTGGAGTATTGTGGGATATGGGGCAAAATATGTTTCCATCAGATGAAAGACTAGGGGAATTATATGGAGTAACAGCATAACACAAGGAAGGAACAGAGGTGAAAAGAAAAACACATAAATCCAAAAGTAACAACCTCACCACATGGCAAGCCAACTCCAGAAAGTGAAATAACTTAGTAGATATGTCTAAACCACCACAGCGACACTGCTTAAGCTTTAATTGTACAATGAGCTTTTTGTCTGTTATTAACAGCAGACTTCATCAGAATGAATTCATGTCATGCAGTTAAAGCTTTTATATTATTAAAACTGATCAGTTTAACTAAATAATAACAATTAGTATATCAAATTATAATTTAAAGTGTCAAAATATTACAACACTGTAAATACGTATAACTTGATCTAGAAATGCATGGCATATACATATAAAGCAAGCCAATTAAAATACAATACATGAACATGAATTTATTATGAGAAAATATAAAATGCATGTAAAAAATAATTTGTATTAAAATCATATTTTCTTGTTTGAAAAAGCTTATGAATTTTCTTAAAGGTATAAAACCTTTTAAAACTAACCAAAAATAGTAGTGAAAAACTTTTACGATAGACATTATTTTGAAATAGGGATTTATTTAAAATAATATACATAGATCTAAGTATAACCCCTTAAAAATTTAAATATATGAAATGATATTGTGTATTTAAAAGTTTACAACTTTAAAGTTTTCTTTTTTAAGACTAGTACAAGAGAGTTGTACTCATTTATACCAGTGGTACGGGTCAAATCTAATTTCAGCTACCAAGCTGGCCGTCTAAGTATGATGTGGTCCTTCCAAGGACTTCCCTAAGTTTATTGTTTTTTTTCCCAATATAATAAAATAAAATTGTTTGAAAGCAACGCATGTGAAGGAATGTCTGTATAATACTTTTTGGGATTTTTTTTTTTTTTTTTAATTTCATAACAGTGTTTGTATATGCTCTTCCTTAGTTCTCTCTCTGTCTTCCTGACATAGAAGGCTTCACATGTTGAGCACCTTGTCAAATAAACTATTCCCTTTGTATGGCAATAGCCATCCTGAGCATAGACCACTGATTGTGTCTGTTTGTTTAAGTGTACTTCTTTACATTGCAATATGTATTGGCATTGTTTACAGTTTCCACATCTTTTTGTACTCGTTGTGTTGTCATACAGTGTGTTGAAACTATTTGTTTCCACTAAATTCTGCAAATTACTAGCCTGTTTGCAGACAAACATTGATCTAATCCCCACTGTATATTTTATTATCTCATCACATAACAAAATACCCCAATATTTATTTACTACTTCCTTAACTAATTTAGATCTTTGGTTGTATTGTATAGTAAGTGTTTTAAATATGTGTTGGTCTTATTAAAAACTACAGCAGGATCTTTCATGGAATCATCAGTATTTAAACTATTTAGTAGTCCCATAGTACCTGAAGGGGGCTCAGTTGTTATCTGATTTTCTAAGCCCACTCCCAGTAGTAGACAATACTTTGTTTCCCAACTCCTGAATATATCATCAGTAATGGATTTTGCTATTGTTGTGGGATATTGTCTTTTGATGAACATTTTTCTAATATTATCCTTTCCATGTTGAATGCATCTTCATCTGAAACCATCCATGCCAATCTGATGAACTGCCCCCTTACTAAACTTTTCATTTTTGTGTACAGATGTGAGCTACTGAAGTGCAAATAAATATTACAAAATGGAGGCTTCCTGTACAAATTAGAGTAGAACTCACTGGAAATTTTTGTGATGGTGGTATCCGAGTAGTTAATAAAGTCAGATCCAGTTTGACGGGTGACCTTTAAAAAATGTTGTATCATCAGAAGCAGAAAACACACACTCTGTAGAAAAATAAAATAAATCACCAACTAGCTTGCAGTTCATTTTAAAAATGTTGTAGTCTAATTAATAAACTCGATGAACTCAGGTATGTCTGTATCCCCTGACCATAAAATAAACATGTCATCCAAATACCTGAAAGCTGACTTTCCCGTGTGAGCATCACTACATTTGCAAAAATGGGGCACATGCAGCCCCCATTGCTACACCTTTGATCTGCTTACTGATTTTCCCATCAAAACAAATGCAATTGTCATCTAGTACTATCTCAGTACCATCCATCAGTAATCTGATTTAGTCAGATCTCAAAAAAATCTAATTTCATATGTGCACCTAAAAATAATTCTAACCCCTCTGTTTTCTGAATGCCGGAAAATAAATATATGACATAGATGGCAAGAAAAGTAATTCCTTTATCTTAGTAATTAGGTTTTAGTCTTCTTAAAAATCCACAAATCCCTAAGAATATGGGTACTGAAGTCCTGTACTGGTTTTAAAATGTTAACTATTAACAGAGCAAATGGATAGGTCTTTGAACCTGCTGCTGAGACCAAAACTAATATGAAGCTAAAGGAAAGAATTATCAAACATCAATCTGATATACCTACCAGAAAGGAAACAAATTATCTTTTCCTTCATTTACGTGAGCATGAGGGACATAGCTTTGTTTTCATGGTCATTTCAAATATACATTTTACTAGTAGAGAAGAAGACCTGACCAATCTGACTGAGAGAGAGGAAGCCAAATGGATAATGCGGCTGAGGGCAGATAACCCCCCTGGCCTTAATGACTGTGTTCCCTTAAAACCTTTTCTTAAAAATAGACGAGCAATGAGCTATGCTCACTTGTGACCTGTTTTCATTGCCAGAAACCTTAGGTATACTGACTTAGGCTCTGATGTCCCAAAGAAACTGTTGAAATGAAATAAAAAGAAGCACCCTAAATGATCATCTTTATTTTTGTTTTTATTTTTCACCTTTTTCTCTCAAATCTTGGCTTTTATGCAGAGCTTGTTCTTTTAACTAGAACCTACTGAAAATATTTTACTAATATTCCTTCTGAAAATATGTCTGAGTCTGTCTTAGAAACGTCAAACTGTCATGTTGTTTTAAACAAAGAGTTTTAACATCAAGCTATGGAGGTATGTACCAATGGACTAACTTGATTGGTTAACATTCATCATTCACTGAGGTTGTTTCATTAGATGATACCAAATTTTAAACACTGAACCCAGCTTACCTACTTGGATCTGAAGAAGGCTTGAATAAGCTGAAAGCGCTTGTCCATTGTTTATATCAGAAGGGTTCTTCACTTTTATGTTCATTTTTTTCTGTTTTTATGACATCCACATGTTTTAAAGCTGTGGAATTACAACGCCACTTGACTTTTACAACAGCAAAGCTCTATATTTCATATATTGTGGATTCAACATGGTAAAAGCCTGTTATTGAAGCTGTTGTTTTGAAGCTGTCTTTTCGCCATTTTGGTTGTTTAGCAAGTTTTGAATACTCAGATGAAATACTAATACCTGTGGTGCAATGCTCTTCCAATATTTACATAAAATAAACATGTCATCCAAATACCTGAAAGCTGTCTTTCCCTTGAGAGCATCACTACATTTGAAAAAATGGGGCACATGCAGCCCCCATTGCTACACCTTTGATCTGTTTACTGATTTTCCCATCAAAACAAATGTAATTGTCATCTAGTACTATCTCAGTACCATCCATCAGTAATCTGATTTAGTCAGATCTCAAAAAAATTTAATTCCATATGTGCACCTAAAAATAATTCTAACCCCTCTGCTTTCAAAATGCCAGAAAATAAATATATGACACCAATGGCAAGAAAAGTAATTCCTTTATCTTAGTAATCACGTTTTAGTCTTCTTAAAAATCCACAAATCACCAAGAATATGGGTATTGAAGTCCTGTACTGGTTTTAAAATGTTAACTATTAACAGAGCAAATGGATAGGTCTTTGAACCTGCTGCTGAGACCAGTAGATCTGAAAGGGGGAATCTATTCATTTCTTGTGTATTTTAGGGATTCCGAACATGACAGGTATTTTGTAGTTTGGGCTATTCACCTAGACCTTAGGACCTAGACTTTTTTAGAACTGAAATATTTTACTAGAAAGCTTAATTTAAATTATATTCTTAAAGATGTTAATGTTAGTCATGACTTCAAAACCCTTCTACTTTCAACCCTATGTTACATCATACCCTTAAGACATTTGAGCAGTTCTGTGAAAGAGATATTAAGTTAATGTTAAACAGTAAATAACTGAAACCCTTTTTAACATGACGCCTGGAGGAAAGAAAGCTCTGCATGAACTCATTAACTTGAAATAGGTGAGATTCTTTAAAGCAGACAATGGGGATGTTGGTAGTCATGAATGTACAAACATATAACACTGCTACTGAAAAAACTGTACAACAAGTGCATGATAGCTTTAAGTATATTCAGCACTGTTTTTTATGACTTGTCATGAATGGATTAATAGATTTTGAAATATACAGTTTTATGTTGGTTGAATATCCTAAAATAGGTATTCTGTTTGAGATACCAAAAATTTCTAAATATACCAAAAAACCCCATTTAGACCATAGTGTATGCACTATATAGTTACAGTGAAATTCTATCACTGTTTCTAGGTTATATATTAAATCCAGTAGTTCAGGCTTTACCATCTTACATTAGAGATTCCTGGGATTTTTTAAACAGCCTTAAGTCCTTTCAGGATGCATATAGATATGAAGAAGGCAATTGTAATATGCTAATGTTAGATGTGATGTTTCTCTTTACCTCAACACCCCAACAAGAACATATTGAATGTATTAGATTATATTTAAACAAGTATACAGATATAAATATTTCTCTTGTTGAATTATACTGCTACCTCTTAGAAATAGTACTAGAAAATAATTTATTTCTGTTTAATCATAGATACTATTAACAACTAAGGGAGTAACTATGGGGTCATCAGTAGCTCTAGCCTTTGCCAGCTTGGTAATAGGCTGGTGGGGTAGAGAAATTTTGAGTAAACTAGATTTTTCTAAAAACGTAGTTTTTTTATCAGTGGTTTGTCAATGATTTTTTTTTTATTCTAAGCAAAGATTTACTGAAACCCAGTAACACCAATCACATCCTAGCCAATATTAATAATAGTTCAAATTTTTTAAAATTTGTATTAGGAGGTGAAGGATTCACACTTTATTTCCTAGATGTACATTTAAATTGTGACTTTAGAAGCAATAAATGTATAAGTGAAATCCATCGTAAGAGTACCTTTTCAAACAGTTATCTTCACCATAGAAGTAATCATCCTTTCTTTATAAAATAGAACATACCTAGAGACCAGTATATAAGAGCCTCTATGATGTCAAGTGAAGATAGCGACTTTTTAGAAGAGGTAAACTTTATCACTGCCTTGTTTAAAGAAAGAGGTGATAGAGTAGACATGTTAAAAATGCCCAGAAAATCATTTCCAAGAGATCTGACCAATGTGAACCCATCTTGGTAAAAGGGTATCATCGAGAAGATAAAGAGAATTTTACAGATGAACCATCTAGGGCTAAATATGCCCCAGAAATGTCTGTAGATAGTTTTGACATCAGAAACATTATATTTAATAACTGGAAGATTATAGAAGGGAATAGAGACATAGTTGACATCCTTGGAAAACAGCTTTTCTTTGTTTATAAAATGAACAGTAATATTAAACAAATGTTACAGCATGACCACACTAAAGTTAGGGCTCCACATACCAACAAAAATAAAGGCACTTTTAAGTGCAGTAGTTGTGCTGCTTGTAGGTTTATATATAAAGGGCCCTATGTGATGTTAGGACATTTACAGTACACTATAGAAATACCTGGAAGATATACTTGCCAGACTAAAGGGATAGTATACATAGCTTCGTGCTTAAGTTGTCCTAGTTACTACACAGGAATGAGCACTAGGAAGTTGGGCACCAGGATAAAGAAACATATTTTCGATATTAAAACAATGAATGAAAATACTGCCCTATATAAACATCCTATTAGGTGCAGTAATTATAAGAAGTTTCTCTTTGCAGTGATAGAACACATTCCTTATAAATTAAGAGAAGGAAATTATAAAAATCAGGTGGAGCAAAAAGAAACTGAATGGCAAGAAAAATTAGAGGTAGACCAACCATCAGGTTTAAATGACAAGAACCGTAGGTTGGCTAAAGAACTTTAGTTGCTAAAGGGTTAAACAGAGTGGCAATTAACAGTGAATGTGTTTTCTTAATTGTATTTTCATTGTGATTGATTAACATGATTTTATTTCAAGTATTTAAGCTCATGTATCTTCTGTGAAATTAATTTCTGAAAAAGTCTATTCTATTAACGAAAGCATGAAATAATGTTATATTAACACTAAAGAGTAGTTTTAAGGTTTGCCTTCTGGCTTACCGGTGGTTTTAAGAACTCAGGTATAATGTCTCTATCTCCTGACCATAAAATAAATATGTCATCCAAATGCCTAAGATATAATTTAATATGCTCATTAAGTATAGATGGCAACACATGTTGTCATTCTTTTGTGAGCATCACTAAATTTGCACAAATGGGAGTACACATGGCCCCCATTGCTACACCTTTGCTGTGCTTATAGAATTCCCCATTGAAAGAAATGTAATTGTTGTCTAATACTATCTCCATGCAATCCATCAGTAGTCTGATGGATTGCATGGAATCCATCAGTAGTCTGATTTGTTCAGATCTCAAAAAAATCAAATTTCATAAGTGCATCTAAAAATAATTCTAATCCCTCTATTTTCAGAATGCAGGAAAATAAATCTATTATATTGATAGTAAGAAAAGTAATTCTTCTATCCCAGTTATTAGATTTTACTCTTCCTAAATAATCTCACAAATCCCTATGCATGTTGGTATCCAAGTTCTGTACTGGTTTTAAAATTTGATCTATTAGCACTGCAAATGAATAGGGTGGCCATGGTGGTGCAGGGGTTAGCGTTGCGATTGCCACCTCACAGCAAGAGGTTCTCTGGTTTGATCCTCAGCTGGGGTGCCTTCTGTGTGGAGTCTGCATGTCCTCCCTGTGGTCGTGTGGGGTTCCTCCGGGTGCTCCGGGTTCCTCCCACATCCCAAAGACATGCTGTAGGTAGACTAGACACTCTAAATTGGCCCTAGGTGTGAATGTGTGCATGTGTGTGCCTTCTGTGGAAGGTTGGGCGCCGGGGTGGCAACTCAACACCATAAAACTCCACTGCCAATCATGAGCAGACAGGTGATCCACTGTGGCGACCCTCGAACCTGGAAAAAGCCGAAAGAAGAAGAAGAAGAAGAAGCACAGCAAATTAATAAGTCTGTGAACCTGTTGCTGAGGTCAATAGCTCTGAAAGGGGAATCTATTAATCTCTTGTGTATTTTAGGGATTCTGAACATGACATGTATTTTGGGGTTTGGGTTATTCAAAAAATGTAAGTATCCAGGTCAATACACTGTTGCTTTAAACTGTCTTCTAGGAAATAATCAGTTTTAACATATGATATGTTTACTTTGTTAATGGATGCTGTAACATAAGATCCCGTTTAATTCAAAATCCTAGAAATTTCTCCCAAATTACTGTGATTGTCAAATATGGCTTTTCCCCCACCCTTGTCTGGTTTTATTATTCTAATGGAGTAGTTCTTTTTAATATTATACAATGACAAAAACAACCAGCAAACACAGCTGCCCAGCACACTAAGAAATCTGTGTTCACCTTAGTGGATATACCAACCAGTCCTAACATTCAAATAAAGTAGAGTTCTCCATTTAATCACAAAATAAAATACTTCTGCACTCAAATAAAAAGCATTCAATGTTTGTTAAGTGTTTTAGTCTGTTAATATAGACATCATCAGAACAAAGCAATGCTAAAAGTGAGCTCCCTTGTAAAGAATCCACTCATTACCACACCTGCAAGCAAACCAATCAACAGGTAACAGCCTCATTCTTGGAAATAGATTACTTTAAAGAACCATGCACACTAAAAAAACTTCACATGGATATGTGAAATAAACAGTGTTAAAAAAGCTGTCTTTGTGTGACTGTAATAAGAATATAAAGAATAAAGAACACATGCAAACTAAAACTTCATACACTACTAGCCCTCAATTTTAATTCACTACTAATAGAAACTGATTCATTTAAACCAGGAGGGCTAGTGACATTCAATCTAAATTGCCATAACATTTCCTTGTAGTAAAAATTATTTTGCCAGTCACCTGCTAACGGGGAACACTGAATTTGCTCCAAGACCAAAAATCTAAATCTTTTAAAACCAACGCAAACATTCGAGTGTCTTGAATCATTCTGCTGTATTCTATAATTGTGTTGGTAAATACGTCTATAAAGAGCATTTTTTGTTTTCCTACATAGTACGCACGATAAGATTCACAGGTTGCCAGTTTGTGACCCATAGTTTCATCTTTCAAACACTTTGCTATTATTGAACTTAATTGGCAAGCTACCCTGTATTAATAAAGCTGCACTAAACAAAGTGGCCACACTTCCTTGTCACACCAATGCCAGATTTGTGGCTACTCGATTTTTCCAAAAGTGCTTTAAAAGTGGGCCTGTTTTTATAAATAAACATAGGTCTGTCTGAAAACATGGTCGATAAACATAGACCCCAGTCTGCCAAAGTGCTCAGTACATGTTGTATCCTCAGAAATTAACCATGATATCCTGATGTGCTGATTATTGACTATGCCCCTTTTTTGATAGAAGGGGTGACAACTCATAAAATGCAAATGTGCTACAAAAGTTTGGCTTCCTATATTCTTCTGTAATAACATTGTCATTCGCCCCCTTCCTGTGGATCTTGTTTCTTTTTAATATTATCTAACAATAAATACTCATCCTTGTCCAAATTAAATGTCCGGAATCTCATATTATCTGCAACAAACTGTTGGTAAATTTCCCACTCCACAGCATTTGAAAATACTTGGACTGTAGGGTTGGGGTAGGCATAGCTGTACTTCTCTTTCATAACCTGTTTTTGTGATGTTCAGTCTTACTAGTAATCTTACTGCATTGTATAGTGAAATCTAATTTAAGTAAAAAAAAAAGTTTAAATTCAGTGAGTGAATCCACGAAATTGTATTTTGGAGTAGGAATAAAAGAAAAGCCCTTTTCAAAAAGTGTAGCATATTCCTTAGTGACTACTAAACTGCTGTAATAGTAAACAGTAAAGTTGTTATGTTTTATTATAACTGGATATTGATCAGTCTCTATATCCATAATCTCCATCTGCAGGCTCTGTTGCCCATACACCCCCTCCTCGTTCGACCTCCCCCCATCAATATATTTCGCCCCACCCCTCTGGTTTTGGTAGTACAAAGTGCTCTCTGTTGGAAGCTGTGTTCTGCTGGCAAGCCTCTCTGATCTTCTCAAAGGGGGAAACTCTAAAGGCTCAGTGATATCAAGATTGATGTATTGTCTTCAGTGTTGTACCTCCTATTTGTTTGAACAAAAACAGAGTCAGTTTCAAATATGTTATCAATCCATGTTATACCTGTGTCCAAAGTATTATCAGGATCACTATGATTTCTAATAATATTTTGATGGTTATCCTTTAGGGGGAACACTTTTCCTTTATTGTATTGCAATTTGTCCCTAGCAAGTTTTTTGTTCTTTCTAGCCTTAATGCTGTTTACTTGTCTATTATTTTAAATAAATCTCTATGTCAAAATAACCTCTATCTTAAAGGTTTTTCACTGATACTTTTGGTTTGTTTTAAAAGGTTTTAAGAAAATGTTTAAGCTTTTTCAAACAAGAAAACATGATTTTAATCCAAATTATTTTTTACATGCATTTTGTATTTTCTCATAATAAATTCACATGTATGCATTGTATTTTAATGGTCTTGCTATATATGTATATGTTCATGGGGTCTATGTTCGGCTACCAAATTAAAAAAAAACATGAAACAGTGAAAACAAAACAGTGACCAGGACAATCATCAAACTACAACAGCATAAAAATAAAACTACATTGAATAGCTGTAGTCAGTTAACATAACCCCCCATACCCCCTTAACTATATATATCAACACCAAGATTTCACTACAGTGGGGAAAAGAGGAATTTAAAAGGTTTCCTTTACTTACCTCTATGTATCTCGTTACTTCCTGGTTGTTGACCAACTGCAGCCATTTGATGTAGTTCTTTTCTATGCTGCTGTAGTTCGATGATTGTCCCAGTCACTGTTTTCCTTTCCTTGTTTCACGGTTCACTTTTTTTTTCAAATTTGGTAGTCAAACATAGACCTTGTCCATGTATTCCTAAATCAAGTTATACATATTAACTGTGTTTTAACATTTTGACACTTTAAATTATAATTTGATTCACTAATTAAGTTATTATTTAATTAAACTGATCAGTTTTAATAATACAAAAGCTTGAACTGCATGATATGAATTCATTCTGATAAAGTTTGCTGTTAATAACATAAAAAAACTCATTGTACAATAAAAGCATCAACAGTGTTTCTGTGGTAGTTTGGATATATGTATTAAGCTATTCTCCCTTTCTGGAGTTGGTTTGCTATGTGGTTAGTTGGAAACTATTGGTTACTTTTGGAATTGTGTGGAATACTGTGGGGTAAAGAACATGCTATGTTTCCATCAGGTAAATGAGTAGAGTATTGTATGGAGTATTGTGGGGTATGGAACATGCTATGTTTCCATGAGATGAATGACTAGAGTACTGTGTGGAGTACTATGTGGTATGGGACATGCTATGTTTCCATCAGGTGAATGATTAGAGTATTGTGTGGAGTACTGTGGGGTATGGGACATGCTATGTTTCCATCAGGTTGCTGTGAAAGCCCTGCATATTTGGTTAATCAATGTAAGGGGGGTTTTAAAGGGTCATACAGAATTTGTAAATCTTCTATGGAATCAGGTGTTCAGTTTAAAAATGAGAATGAGACATTGTTTTGTGTGACTCACTATTCAAGTTTTGTTCCAGTTCTGTAATCCTATTAAAAGAATTGGTATATTTTGTTGTCTGGAGCTAGTTTAAGAACAGTCGTGCGTATGTTTCCATGTTTTTCATATAGTTGTGCTTTGAATGTGGGTGAAATTTTATCCAGTAAAGCCTTTGTGGGTAAATTAATAGCACCTACTATTGGCATATATAGATTTGGGGAATGTAGTGTATGTAATTGTATATTCATGGGAAAGAAGTTTTCTTGACTGGGGAGAGAGGCAAATTTTGAGGAAATTTCTTTTCTTGTTCTTCTACTAGAGTAGCTTATGCTATAAAATGTAATTGTCAGGTTGAAAAATAGTGTATATTGGGACAAACAAAAAGACAAAGTTAAATTAAAAATGCATGGACACATTTGTGACATCAGGAATAAGAATACTGTTACTGCTATTGGTATGTATGTGTGTGATTTTCATGGAACAGTGTTTCTGATTTTAAGTTTATTGATCTTGCTAATATTAATTTATTAAGTGGGGAAGAAGTTATTAGGGCTTTGAATATATTATTTTATTTTATTTATTATTTTACATTTGTTGACTGGGCTAGTCTAACTGGATATATGTCCATTTTCAGTAGAGGCCCGGGGAGATAAGGTCCAAGAGAATTTAGTAACAAAAACAATGCTAGTACAATACATTAACAAAGGGTGGAAGCTCAATTACATAACTATCTAACAAACTTATCGCATATACAAAGAAAATCTCAACAAGACAAGGTCAGGTAAATAAAGGAACTAAATAAAAATCTAAAATTAAGAAAATATCAACAGGACAGGTCAGTTAAACATAGCAAGTCTAAAGTTGTATATATTATAAAGGAAGATTGGAGTTAGTACTGAGAGATTAGCAGGTAAACAGAACCCAGTAAATAAGGGAAGGTTAATCAGGTTTAGAACATGGGCATAACCAGTATGTTCTAAGGTAAGGTTTCAGTTTATTTTTGAAAAGTGATAAAGAGGACAGTGATGCAAGTTCACCGGGAAGTAGGTTCCAGGAATTTCCAGCAGTATTGGAGAATAGAGAGTCACCGGCCATGTTGTTGGATTTACATATACTGACAAGTAGTTTATTTGATGAACATAAGGTATTAAGATTGTTATATTAGGTAATGAAGGTAGAAAGTATTGGAGTATTGGTAGGTAGGTAAAGGATCTTGTGGGCAATGGTAAGTTGGTGAAATTTAAGCTGATTTTGTAGCTCAAGCCATCCTAGCTGTTTTAGATTAGTGCAGTGGTGAGTTCTAAAAGGATTTCCAGTAGCAAATATGGCAATGTTGTTGTAGGAGGTTACCATTTTGTGGAGGTTATTTTTTGATAGATTAGTATATACAGGTGAGGCATAGAGGAATGTAAACATGAGATGAGTGTGGGCGATAATTATTCTAGCTGCTGGAGTAAGGAAAGGTCGGATCCTATAGAGAGAGCCAAGTTTTTTATATACAGTTTTAATTGTTTTGTTGATATGGGTGTCAAAGTTGAGATTGTTGTTAATTGTTATTCCCAGAAGTTTGGTAGCAGGGTCAGAAGATATTAGAGTACCGTTATTAGATATGACTGTAAACTCTATTGGAGAAGACTTACGTGTGGGAGTAAAGAGCAATAGTTTAGAATTTGGGGTTCAGAAGGAGGCAATGTTGTGTAAACCATTGTTCTACTGTATTAAACACTTTTTGGGTTAGGGACTGCAGTTTGGATGAAGATGTGGCTGAGAATATTAGTGTGGAATCATCTGCATATTGTATACCAGTAGCCTGAGGTATTACTAAGTGAAGGTCATTAATGAAAAGGAAAAAATAGGAGAGGTCCAAGTATGGAGCCTTCAGGGACACCAAGGGTAATGAGGAGGTGGGTAGATAGATTATTATCCCATAGCACTGCCTGTTATCTATTTTCTAAGTAGGATTGGAACCATTTTATAGCCAGTGCATCTAGTGAAAGGGATTTGAGGATATTTATAAGTATCGGTGGTTAACCATATCAAATGCTTTTGAAAGATCAATAAATAGTGCAGACGAAAGCCTGTTGTTATTGCTGTTTTTATTAATGCAGTCAGTAAAGGATAAGAGGGTAGTGGTAGTACTGTGGAATGACTTAAATCCATGTTGACACTTGAAAAGTAGGTTATTTTGGATTACATGGTCAAGTAGTTGACTATGGGTGCATCTTTCCATAATTTTTGCCAAAGGTAAGAGTAAGGCTATTGGTCGGTAGTTAGAAAATTCACAAGAGTTGACACCTTTATGTAGGGGGATAATGTGGGAGATTTTCCATATAGTTGGGATTTGCCCTTCGCTTATGGTTCTGTTAATCAGGATGGAAATGGGATAGGCTATGACTTTGGCAGCTTTTTGCAGATATTCTGCAGGTAGTTGTTCAGCTGAGGGAGTGGATGGTTTAAGGTTTTGGATTAGGGTGAGAATTTGTGATGTAGGTACCGGCTGCAAGAGAAAAGGAGGGAGAGGGCTAGTATTAGAAGTTGTGAGAGTTGAGCTATCAGGTGATAGCTGATTTGCAAGTGTTTGAATGGCCTCTGTGAAAAAAGTATTGAAGGTATTGGCAGTTTTCTTAGGATTCTCATGGTCAGAGCTTTGGGGGGTTGGTGTAATGGATTGACCTGGGTGGAGTAGTTTGTTAATGGCTGCCCAAAACTTTTGTGGTTTCTTTTGGTGAGTTTGCTGGAGTTGTAAGTAAAAGTTCATTTTGTCTGTGAGTATAGCTTTCTTTGTGTTATTTCTCAACTGTCTAAATTTTTGTTGATCTGCAGGGTTTTTAGTGATACGCCATTTGGCCCAGACTTTATTTCTAAGTATGATTTTTTTGCTCGGTTTCTCTAGAAAGCCATGGGGCAGGTTTAGTCCTAATTCTGATAGATCGGGTTGGTGCATGGTTGTCAAGAATGGCTAGGAATTTAGAATTAAAGTATCTTATGGCTTCCTCAAGAGGGAGGTATTTAGTGGGAGACCAATCACATGCCCTAAGTTCTCTTTGGAAGAGATCAGGATTAAAGTTTTTATTGGTTCGAGTTGTCTTGAATGTGGTTGGGGAGGGTATATTGGTCTTATGCCTGATAATATAGGTGAGTGAGTGATCACTTACGTCATCTGGGAGGGTCCCTACTTCATATGGTTGGAGATGATTGTTTATGAGCATCCAATCTAAGGTACTTTCTTTCTTACTGGGTTTATTTATTCTAGTAGGGGAAGTGATGGTTTGAGAGAAATCAAATAGGTTGATATGGTTAGTAGGGTGTTCAGTGCTGCAAGACTTCCAATCAATATTAAAGTCACCTAGGTCTATAGTTTCTTGAGGGAAGTTTTGAGATAGACAGCAAAGGATATCTTCTAGGGTGTTGTTGTTATTGTCAGGAGGAAGATAAATACAGATAATATGTATGGATTTGCTTGTATTGAGCTGAAGTTTAGAAATTAGGATTTCAGTGTTAGTGTCTTGAGGTGGTTTGTACTCAGATACAGTGACTTGAAATTCTGCTTTATACAAGATAGCTACCCCACCTCCCTTTCTAGCTATACGGTCTTGTCTTATGATATTATATCCAGGTGGGATGACTTCATTGTCTTTAGTCTTGGGTTTTAACCAAGTTTCTGTCAAACATAGAATGTCAAAGGAGTGTACTTCTAAGAGAGCATGGAGGTGTGCAACTTTGTTATTTATACTACGTATACTGATGTGTGCTATCAAGAGTGAGTTAGGAGGTTTGGTAAGAGTAAGTTTTGTTGAGGGATTGAGGTTTTGGGGTTGACTGGTAGGAGTATTTGTTGGGACTGGGTTTGGGTGAATATCTCCATCTTTTAATGAGTGGACTTGTATTCCATATCTAGGATTTGGGAATTTACTGAATAGGTTTAGAGACTTCCTAGCTTTTAGATAGGTATACATAATATGGGCTAATCTATGATATGTTGCTAGTTGGTAGTTGGGTGTAGAAGTTATGTTTGCATGGATAATGGAGATAATTAGTGATAGTGTAGCAGTTTGCTTATAGGGATAGTGAAATTGTAAATGTAATGGGTGTTCGTAGGAGGTAAGGAGGTAGGCTTCTGTAAGAGAGGGTAGAAGTATGACTAGATGTAGCAGCTTTAAATATGCTAGGGTAGGGAGTTTAGACATTGGGATCTTTTAGTTGCAAGGTGGAATGTAGGAGGTAAGAAAGAGTAATACATGTGTATGCAGAAAGGTGAGGGGGTTATGTGGAAGTGGTAGGGAGTAGTTAGAGAAAGAGGGAATAGTTGTAGTAGCCTTTTACAGTTGATCCTTGAGGGTGGTTCACTAGGAATAGGGAGTGGTTAGTTGATGATTGGATACTTAGGGAAAAAGGGTGTGGTTATATAGTATAAGAGTAGGAGTACTAGGGGTGGCTGGGAATTGGGGGTAGGGTGTGGGCAGCAGAGTGAGCCCGCATGGCAAATGGAGCGGGTAGAGACAAGTGAAGGAAAAGTTCAAGAAAAACAATCAGCAAAACGCTGACTACTGAAGGTAAGTTAGGTGAGGGTAAGTACAGAAATAAGTACTACAATGGTAGTGAAGTGTAGGAGGATAGATAGGTGTTGACCGTTAAAATCCAGGGTGAAGCCTGATAGTGTTGAGATCAAATAAAAGTCTTCAGAAATCTAATTCAGTGATAGTATAAGACAGTAGGATAAGCATGAGATAGGAAGGATTGGAGAAGGGTGCTACCTAGTGGACAGAAAGTCTATTACAAGGCAATTCTATATGGGAGCTATCTGATCTAGGACTAAGGAAGGAGATATTAAAGATTAAAGAAGGGGAGGTTACAATAATGGAAAGCAAATGTTATGTTGTTTACAGGGTAGATAGTGGGTAAAGGCTGCTGGCTGTCTTGGTTGGGGGCATGCTCTATAACCTCAGAAGCAGTAATTACAATTATAAGCTTTACTAACAGGTTTTAGGACACCACATACTTTCTTGCTTCCTTTACTGTGAGGATACAGAGTAGAAGGCAGTATGATGAGACCGCTGGTATTTGGAAGGGGTCTTTTATCACCAGGTGGGTAAATTCTAGAGAGTAGTGCAGGATCAGTAAGTTGGAGATCAGTGTACTTTAGGGAGAGACAAAGTGGGGAGAGACAGAAAAAAAACAGTTAGTCATTCGTAATTTAGATCTAGCAATATTTCTTAAGAAGTTAAATAAAACAGTTAAAACATTTATTCATTCTCTCAGCAATGAAGAAGCTAGAGGATATATAAACAGCTAGCTACTGTTATAGCACTATAATGTAGGTACCTATTTTTTAAGCAAGACACTGCCTGAAGACTCAGGAGGACTGCGAGTCACGAGTCTACAGTAAGCTAAATACATGGTATATAATGCATTAGTACTACTGGAAATGTCATTTTATCAGAACAATTAACATAGCAACTATACATGTATCAGGAACAGATATATGATGTATGATGTAGGCTAGGTGGCAGGCGCATCAAGATTCAACAGTAATATCTGCTTCATACAGTATTTTACAATAGAACAGGAATAATCGCTACCACATCAGTACCAACAGATACTACACTCTAGAATAAACACCAATGCTAACACACTGAATAAGCGTTTAACTTTACAGATTCATACAGTCAACTGGGATGGTTACTTGCTTTTTGTGCCCATTGCTAGTTCTCTTAAAAAACGAGTACGCTTGCCTTATGGAGGACTCTATTGAATAGTTCAGTCAATATCAGCAATATAGCACTTTATGGCAGTTCACTTATAGCGGGTCATGCAGAATGGCGAGTGATGCTGCTAATATAGGGTTTCTTCAAGATACCTTCCAATACAAAGGGTCTTAAATAAGATACCTTCCAAAACAGAGGCTCATCAGATATAAATAACTAGGTTCTGCATGACTTATAAAGCACTATATTTACAGAACCGCTAGGCCTGTTCACAGTTTAAATGCAATAAACTGTTGTACTTTAGCATTTAGCCATTGAGTACTTAGACATTTGAATCTAAATCTAAATATTAGAATCTAAAATGATTATTAAGTTTAAAACTTTGTCACCATTAGGTTTAAATAATGACATTTCTTGCCATTTTTTGACTTGATATTTCTATGTGTATATTGCATGGTGTTGTCACTAAGTAATTTGATTATCTGTAATTATTTAATCAATTAATGTTTTGTTGAGATTAACATGTTGTAAGAGGCTTTTGTTTGATTCCCCTAGAAGGCTTCCTAGGCAAGGTACTAGGTTTGAATAAAGATTGTTTCATGTATCTTTGTGCCGTTTTTATAGTTTGGAAGTGAACTATGCCCCAGGTGACCTGAGTCTGATTAGTAGCTAGGGAACTGGCTGGCACATGGGGAAGAGGAATGACGAGGCATTGCATGGTCATCTCTGTTGGAGGGAGGGTGTGAGGAAGTTTTTCATGGTGGCATGTCCACTTAACAAGCCCAGTGATGATATCAGTACAGTAGTGAGAATCATTGCTGCAGGAGATAGGCTGACTAAAGAAGAGTACAGAGCTACAAAGGATAGAGTATTTCTCTGGCAGTGCTATTGTATCACCACTTATAAAACATCAGCCCAGCCCATCAGAGGGTTCTGATTGGAGAGGTGATAAGTCAGCAAGCAAAGGAGAGTAGCATTACTGGAACTGAATTCATCCTCAAGTCTTGGTGAGTACCTTCACAAGGTGGACCCTGTTTTTCACAAAATCTCACCAAAGCGACACTGATATATAAACTGTATTTTATATAGCATGTAACGTAAAGAAGTAGGTTAAAGAATAAAAATAATAGCTAGGTGCACAAGACCCAGGATAAAAAAGTGCCCAATCCTGTTAGGCTTACTGGTGCCAGGATGGGAAAGAAATGACAGTGTAGAATCCTCAAGGCATGGAAACATTCCTACAATGGGGCTAGACCAACCCCAGGGGGAGGATGCCCCCCTACTGTATAAGGAAGTAGTAGTTCATAAAAATGACAAAAACTGATAGGTCAAAAAAGAGCCATAAAGAAGATAGGCTGGACTATTGAGATAAGAAAGAAATTATGTAGTGTTACTATTATGCACAAAACCCAGAATTTCCAAACAGAAGATATACAAAAAGTTTAAGACAGAAATTAGAGGAAAGAAAAGTACTTCCACAAGAAAAGCTGTTAAGCTTCAAATAAAAATTCTTCATTAATACCAAAGATTTATGAAAATGTTATATAGACCAAGAAACCTTTGGCCACTTGGAAAAAGAAGTGACTGACGAAGTGCAAAAATATAAAGAACAAAATCTAGAGACTTTTGAAAGGTATAGAAAAGAAATATGGACATGGGAAAGAAAGATAGACCTGATATAGTACAATATTTATGCAAAGGAGAAAGCCAAATTAATCAATACAAAAAAGGCAGCCCCAAAGATATTTCAAGAGAAATACAGCAAAGGCACCCAGATATCAAAAATTTCATAATACAAAAATAATGACAAAGAGGACCGTAGAACAGAAAATTAGTAAAGTCAAAGTTAAAAAAAAAAATAGAAGCTGAAGTCATGGAATACCTGTGAAGTGAAGGATTTAGTGTAGAAAGTCGAACACAGGTTATATCACAGCATGATGGAACAAGTCCCGCAATTAAGGAGAAACAGGAGAAGCAAGAGACATCTGAAGAAGAATAATGGACATGGGAAAGAAAAAGAGATTTAATATATTGCATTATACAATGACTCCCCATTAATATTCAAAAAACCTGCATGCTGATTGGCCAGCTCAACCAGTGTGCCCATTGTAAATCCCACAATATACCAACAGAAAATGGTGCGGTCAGCCAGATTTCTTTCCGTTGGTATATTGTTTAAATTTTATTTTTGTTTCTTAAAAAATTAAATAAAATCTTTAGCCCCGACTCTGGACATATCAGAGAGGCAGCTTGGACAAAATACTAGGGAAATCAGGTACGTTATGTAAAATTAAACACACGTACCTGATATCCCTTGTATTTCTTCCATGCTGTTTATCTCCTACCCCTAAACATCCCTAAAGTTTTTTTTTTAATTAAAAAAAAAAAAAAAAAAAAAAGCAAAAACGGAGCAAAGGAGACTTTCTTTTCTCTTTTGCTTCCATTTCAAAGCATTGATCTACTGGGAATGCGTGAAAACGCAAGTCCCATACATATGTACAGTACATCAACACAAGGAAGCAGTATACCATCAGCAACAGAAGAATAGTAATGCGCCATTATACAAATACATTATTTAAGAAAAGTATGTTTTTTTTTTCTTAAATAATGTCGTCAATAACCGACTCTGTGGTTGTGGTATATTGAAATTTACCCACAGTTGGCTTTATTTAATCAGTTGGGCTTTGCCATCATGATTAAACCACGCCAACCGTGGGTAAATCTTCGATATACCACACCGAGTCATCAGTTATTGCTTAAATATTTATGCAAAGGAGAAATAAAAATTAATCAATGCAAAAAGAGCAGCATCATGCCATCATGATTAAACCACGCCAACCGTGGGTAAATCTTCGATATACCACACCACGTCATCAGTTATTGCTTAAATATTTATGCAAAGGAGAAATCAAAACTAATCAATGCAAAAAGAGCAGCACCAAAGATATTTGAACAGAAATGCAGGCAAAGACATCCTGACATGGAAAATTTAATAATATAAAAAATAAAAAATAAAAAAACAGAGGAAAAGTAGAAAAGAGGATTAGTAATGGAGAGGTTAAAGAAATAGAAACTGAGGTTATGGATTACCTGTGAAGTGAAGGATTTAGTGCAGGAAATCTACAGCAGGATAGAGCAGTGGATCCCCAAATTAAAGAGAAACCAGTGGCGTGGGAAACATCTGATCAGTTGCCATATGAAGATACTCTGGAGCCTTCCATCAAAAACTAGTACAAACTAGTACAGACTTTCAGTTGAAGTTGCACAGCAAGGGAAGGCACAGGAAAATGAGGCAGCTCTGATGCAGTCAATGTGGTGTGATAGGCCAGTGAGTTCCCATATGAAAGAGCAACAGATGACACAGAATGAAACTGAAGAGAATGTGGCACAGGAAGATGCTCTGGAACTTTCCATAGAATGCCTGCAGGACAAAGAATGTGCCCTCAATTTAGAAGAAAATGATCTAAGACAAGAGTTATTTGATTTAATAGAGTTGGACAGACATATTGAGATCAGTAAAAGAAACAAACCACAGAATGTCAATAAAACCCAAAAAGGTAGAAATTTGATAAAACACATGAACACAGTAATTAGAACTGTTCATAGAGATTCATGTGTTATAACTGTAAGTAGGATATATTACTGTGCAGCTAAATTAATAATGTATAAAGTCTTGCCACAAAAACACAGCGTGGCAAGGTTAAGGAAGGGGAGAAACTGAATCCCATAATGAGAGTACTGAATATAGAAAACCATAAAGCAATTAATAAATGAAGTGTCACTGTTAGAAGAGTACAGAAGAGGAAACAGATCAGCAAAAATACACAGAAAGTTAAAAGCAATGCTTAGTATCAGAAAAGATCAGGATCTATCATGCACTATCACAAATAAACTAAAAATATCAGCAAAGGCATAAAAACTTACAAGATATGCATATAAATATAAAGGAAAAGTACAAAATAAGCAATTCATTGATGACCCAAAAAATATCATAGAGACCTGGGATACAAGGCAAAAGGAATTGAAACACCACCAAAAAAGAAAAAGTAGATACAGTTTGGAGAAGTATCTATGAAGATCCTGTGGAACATAACAGATATGCTAAATGGATAGAAGGAGTAAAGCAAAGAATACGAAATTCAAATGTACAGGATATGAAATGGAATGAAGTGACAGCCAGAGAGATTGAAACAAAGTTAAGAAAAGCCTGTAATTGGAAAAGGCCCAGATGCAGTACCTAACTTCTGGCTAAAAGTATTAACATCTTTACATAAAGATTTATCCATGAGCGAGGATTATTTATATGTGCACCCTGAACAGACACCAACCTGGCTAACAACAGGAAAAACAATGCTCCTACTTATGAATGAACCTGCAAGCTACACTAAAAATTATAGACCAATAACTTGCCTTCCAACAACATATAAACTATACACAGGAATTGATGCTGACAGAGTTTATAGTCACTTAGAAGGAAATTCAGTCATGACAATAGACCAAAGGGGTAACAAAAGAAAGTCATATGGAACAAGTGATCATTTGTTGTTAAATACAGTTATAATGGAGAGCTGTATAAAGGGGAAGAAGCTAAGTATGGCATAGATAGACCACAAAAAGGCATTTGACAGCATCTTACATTCATGGATAAAACAGTTATTTGCATTACAGTGACCATGAAATGGTAGCAAACCCCTTTGCAGTTAAGCCAAGTTAAAAGACAATGCAAAGGGGGATATTACAGGGTGAGTCTCTGTCACCGCTGTTTTTTGTCTTGCTCTTAATCCATTATGCTGTCTACTTAACAGCTTAGATCATAGCTACAATTTGGCTCCCAGAAAAGGACAAAGTTTAAAGACATTTATCTTCTTTTTGTGGGTGATTTAAAGCTGTATAGTTCATCAGATAAGGACCTGAAAGCACAACTGCAAGTTGTCAAAATTTTTTAGATGATATAAGAATGTCATTTGGTCTTGATAAATGTGCAAAAGCAACCTTTAAAGCAGGAAAGCTGCAGCACCGAGAAAACATCACTTTGGGAACAGGAATGTGATATAAAAGAACTTGAGCAAGAGGGAGTGTAGAAATGTTTGGGAACTGATGAAGGACTAACAATAAAACATGAACAAATGCAAACAAAACTCAGTAAAAGATGTTTTAGAAGACTCAACTGAGGAACCTGGATGAGTAGATGGGGCACTTTAAATTCTTACCGTGGATAGCACCCACAACCCTGCTGGACATGGGCAGACATCACTAAATGCAATCTTGGGCATTGACTAGTACCTCAGCAGTACTACATTGGGTTGAAATGGCTAGGCTTAAAATGACTTCTGGGTCAATAGCCTAGTAATTTCCTATGATCCTATGAATACAGAAAAAAATGTTGACATCTAGGAATAAAGTCTAAGCTATAAACCAATTTGTTCTTCTTGTCCTAACTTACAGTTTGGGAGTGAATGGCTGTCTCCAAAAGGTGTTGGATCTGTTGAAGAGGAAAACAAGAAGGATGCTTTATGCTCAATGAGTGATTTATAAAATTAATGTATACCAAGAATATATATTCCCCATTCTGATGGAGGTATGGGCCACCTTGAAATTGATTACATGTACAGATCTACAGTATTGGGACTGCATGCATAGTTGCTGACCTCACAAGGCCCAAACATAGTGAAAGTTTTGAAACATGAGGAGAATACGTCTAAGATGACTCCTCTGCTTAATTTAGCAGAAGCATATCAATGCCAAGTGGGGCTGGAAATCAAGCCAGAAGTAGATAAAAATCAGGTAGCAACTGATTGTAACAAAAACTAAAGAAAGAATATAACATGAAGGATCAGATGAGAAGGCAAGAAATGTAGAAAATGCTTAAATCATGTCGATCAGGATTGGACACAGGAATGGATAAGGAGAGGTGAATTTAAACCAAACGTCAGTTTACAAAGTTCAGAGAACATGTGAGAGAAAGAGATAAATGTTTTTTTTTTAAACAGAATAGGAAACAGTCACACATCTTTCTGCTGGTTGTGATATACTATAGGCAGAAGAACTCTATACTGAAAGGCATGATAATGTGGCAAGACTATTGCATTGAGGATTGTGCACATTTGTAATAGTGAAGTAGTTGAAAACACTGGAAACATGAGCCACAAAGCATTACAGAAAATTATCAAGTTTATGCCACATGTGAGCACACATTACCAACAGTTCAGAAAAATAGATGTGAGAGAACCAGATATATTAGTCCATGAAAAGAAAAACAAATGTAGTATCGATCATCAAAATTGCTACACCCAGTGACTACAGTGTCTTACATACATGAGACACAAAGTCATAAAGTACCAAGATCTGCAGGCAGAAACATGTGCAATGAGGAAGAAGGATATTCAGACCATTCCAATAGTAGTAGGAGCAACAGGACTTATTAAAAGAATTTACAACGTACTTAGCTATGTTATCGATGCATGTAACTCCATATGAAGGAGTCATTACTGGGCACATTGCAGGTACTACAAAGAGTACTGCTGGCTAACTTCAAAGATTGAAACAATACAAATTTCATGAATGTTAGTCATACTTTGACTTAGAAATAGGATCCATTATTCTCACTATATTAGAAACCCAAAAGACTTGGAGAAATTAAAAAGGGAATCATGGCTTAACAGAAACTTCCAGCGTATGGAATTGTGATATCTCTGAAGCTTTGGCTTCCCTAATCGTATCGCTGGCTGTGGGGTTTTTAATAAGGACAAGAACATCAAGTGAATAGACATGATGACATATCAGGGTAAACCTCTCACATGATTTGGTGATGATGGCAAGTGAAGTGAAGTGGAGCAGCAATGGAGAATGTCAGGGAACTAAGTCAGAAGTAACTGGCAAATATATACTGTGAGTGTGTGTGTGTGTGTGTGTGTGCGTGTGTGTGTGCGTGTGTGCGTGTGTGTGTGTGTGTTTATATATATATATATATATATATATATATATATAGAGAGAGAGAGAGAGAGAGAGAGGGAGAGGGGGGATTGCTTATAGTACAGTCAGGCCAAGTGGTTCACTTACAATTCACTCTGGGATTTAAAAGTAGAAAATATATAATCATAAAACATTAAAGAGTTATCATAAATTATGATTGAGGGAATAGTAATAGGAGAGTCCGGCCTGCAGAAAAAGTTTTGAGTTAACTACTCAAGGCAGATTGCTTTTATTTTCCTTTTGTTTTTTATCTGCACATTTGTTCCATATTCTCTTTGTTTGTTGCACTTTGGGGTTTTGTTCCCTACCCTTGTAGTTATATACTTTGACTTGAAGTTTCTATGTGGTGCATGCATTGCAATCATGGCAACTAATTTTTAATTTGGTGAGATCTTCATGTAAGGTACAGTATGGAGTGAAAAATCTCACTACACTGGGTGCGGCAGGAGGGCATGTTCCACGCACTCTCTAAATGTTTATTTTTATTTGATACTTTATTTGCAAGAAATCTGTCAAAACTGAAGACTTTTTTTGTGTGTTTTTGTATTGGAGTTAGTTTCATGCATTTATTTAAAAGGAAGGGCATTTAGAGCTTCTGTGGTTTGATGAGATGTAGAAGATCCTTTTATTACAAGTAGAACTTCTCGAAAGCCGACTTCACACTTCTAAAGACTAGTGTGGTCTCCTTTAAGGCCCCTGAGCCGGCGGAAAACAGTACCCAAGCCGCTGAATCACTTACAAATGCCTTCTACCAGCACCTACAGGACTGCATGGATAAGGCAATCTCAAGCAAAACAAAGACTCTTTGTACCAAAGGCAAGTGTCCAGTCTGGTGGACCCCAGCCATAAACAAACTCTACAACAAAAGGAGGAAGCTACTACAAGATAGAGCAAAATCCTTAAAAGGTAAGACACCTTTAATCACTACAAGTAAAAAACTAAGAGCTCTCATAAAATCATCCAAAGCAAACTTTGAGAGAAAAATAGCTAAAGACTCAAAAGACAATCATAAGGCCTTCTTTAGCTATGTTAGAAACCTGGGAGGAAACTCCCAGATATGCTCAGAACTAGTTCAAAATGATGTGAAGATTACTGATCCTACAGACATTGCCAGCATACTGGCTGACAGGTTCAGTGCAAACTTCTCCCCCCCAAAAGGAGAGATATCTATACCAAATGATTGCAGCCCCCCAAACATCTCTAACGCCCAAGTGAGAACTGCTCTCTCCAAAGCAAAAAACACAGCATCCATGGGACCTGATGGTGTCCCCGGCTGTGTGCTCCACGAACTCAACGAGGAATTAAACCCACAGCTAGGACAGCTGTTTAATCATAGTCTCACCTCTGGATACGTACCCAGGGAGTGGCGTACTGCGACAGTGGTCCCACTTCATAAAGGCGGTGCCTCCACCGACCCTGGAAATTACCAGCCCATTAGCTTGACAAGCCTTATCTGCAAAGCCATGGAGAGGATCATAATGGATCTCATAAATAAAGACATAGGGAATTTGCAGACTTTGGATCCAACCCAGTTTGGCTTTGTCAAAGGCAGATCATGCCTTTTAAACTTGGTTGACTTTTTCGAAACAGTCACCAAAGCCATTGATGAGGGAAAGGCAGTCCATACAGCCTACCTCGATCTGGCGAAAGCTTTCGATACAATACCCCACTTGGGTATCATTGAAAAACTCATCAGCTTAAATGTAAACCCATACATCACAAGATGGGTTGCAAATGGCTGAGTGACAGAACCCACAGTGTCAGAGTTGCTGGCGCCATGTCAGACTCTAAGCCTGTCACAAGTGGTGTCCCACAGGGCTCAGTCCTGGGCCCACTCTTGTTTGGCATCTACTTTTCCGAAGTACAAGCAAACACAGGAGGGTTATGGCTGACAAAGTTTGCAGATGACTGCAAACTGGGCGCCGTAGTCGAAAACACATCTGACACAGATATCCTTCAGAAGGGTCTCACAGAAACGGATAACTGGTGCCAGAGCCATGGCCTAAAGTTAAATGCCAAAAAATGCATAGTCATACCCTTCGGGAAAAACAAGTTTACCCCTAGCTACCATATAGGTGGCAATCCACTGAGCACAGAAGAAGTTATTAGGGACCTGGGGACCCAGGTTGACAGTAGCCTGTCATTCGACACCCATGTAGCTAAAGTAGTTAGGAAGACCTTCTACATTGCCCACCTTATCATGAAGGGATTCACATCTAGATCAAGGGAGGTCATAGTTTCCCTATACTCATCACTCATCAGACCAATGATTGAGTACAATGCCCCATTCGGAATGTATCTGACCCGCACTTGCAGCAGCTGGAGAGGCCACAAAAGTTCCTCACTAAAAGGATAAAGGGTCTCAAAAATCTGTCCTATGCTGCCCGACTGAAAGAACTTCAGCTCTATTCAGTCGCCACGCTTGCTCAGAGGTGACCTGTGCCTGACATACAAGGCCATGTCAAACCCAGATTTGATGAATATGCTTCACCTCAATAAATCTAGATCTGTCAGAGCCACAAGGGCGGGAGACTTAAACCTCGACATGGCTATTAATAGGACGTGCTGGAGGGATAGATTCATCACCCAAAGACTCCCTATGCTGTGGAACAAAATCCCGGTATATGTGAGGCAGAGCACCTCGCTGGCCTTGTTCAAGAGAAATCTTGACCAATGGATGGGAGATCGCAGATATACCCCAGGGATTACCTCAGTGTCACTGCTCGACAGAGGCACAGCAAAATAATGGGTATAGTTCCCCATACTAAAGGGGTGGCGTAAGCCACAAAACTATGGGCTAGGCTTGTAAATGCCCTCGGGCAGATAGCCTAGTATAAACCTATGAACCTATGAACCTATGAAATAGCCCTGGGATTCACAGCAAGGGCAAAAGGGAGGGATTTGTAAAGAAAAAATGTGGATATTGTTATTATTGTTATTATTATTATTATTTTGTTATAATTATTGCTATTTTGCAATGTTAACAGTTTCATGGATTTCATGATTATATAGCAGATCAAAGAACAAAAAAAAAAAAAAAAACAGCAGTACATAATCACTTAATAATAAAAAGGAAACAATAAGAAAAGAAAGAAAAAAAAAAAAAAAAACAATTGCAGCTAACTGTATATTTACCTGTGGCCATGCCTGCTACATGATAACAGAACTTGGATAACTGGACCCACATTTTTATTGTAGATACATACATTTTATAATAAACATTGCAGAAAAAATATTCAACATTAACACTTGTATTGTAAATTAATATAATACTTCTGATAAAAAAAATCTAGATTTGCTAATGCCCCACAAGGGCTTCAAGTGGCTTTAAGAAGGTAACATACAGCAGCAATGTGAACAATCTACACTTTTTCTGTATAACACAAGGGAGGATACATGGATGGTAGCATCTTCCATTCTTCACAGTACCATTTGTGATGCTTTGAAAGACTACATGAATAATGACAACTCAGACGGTCTGCTGCTTAACTGCATTTATGCTTAATATAGTCTACTGGTACCAATATATATATATAAATCAAGCACACACACACACACACACACACACACACATATATATATATATATCTATATATATATATATATATATATATATATATATATATATATATATATATATATGAAACTGGAATGTGTACCAGTTTTCTAAGAAGATACATACCACTACTGCATAGCATGTACCATTTATTAAATTTTTTAAAAGCACTGAAACATTCCTTACTTGGCATGCTCAAAAGATAATAGATGTCGCCAGCTTCCCTCATCTCATCTCTTGTTCAATAAGGCACGTTATCTAAGAAAAAATGAGTGAATGGAACATTGCCAAGTATCCCAAGGATGATCATAGTACAGTGGATTTCAGTTGTGAATATCTCCAGAAATTATTCTCTGGGAGCAAAACGTTTTCCTTCAACCTCTAAAAGGATATAAAAACTGGTTTGGTGGATAACAATTTTAATAAAATGTGATAGCTTTGTTATGCCTCTACCTTCCACTCAGATCTCCTAAGAGAAACATTTCCTACTTGCAATTTTTGAAAATTCCATAGAATGCCCATGTACATAAAGGATATTTAATACCATAAGCCTTTCTAAGAAACTGCCTTATAGGTGTTATAATAAGAAACACACCATCTAATGTAATGGGTCTATGTTATAAACTCAAAAAAACACATTATCGAATCCAGATTTCACATGCACACATGATAGAAACCACTCAATATCGTAACTGCGCCACAGGAAAGTACACAACATGGAATTTGACCACAGTGAATGAGAGAGAACCTCTGTGGTGCTGCCACACTTATGAGACTGAGTAGTACCACCACACTTGTAATCTAACTGAAATATCACTGACATCATGTGAGCGAACAGTCATAACATTTCCTCCATGAAAAACCATAGTATATTAAATGTAAGACACATAACCTGAACTCCCATCTGTAAACAAAACATGCATTTCACATCTGCAACTAATGTGCAATATGAACTTCCATCTGTAAACAAAAGATGTACTTTACATATTCAACAAATGTGCAATAGCACAAATATAATATAAATTTGAATACTCAGCTTTGGGAGAATATATGCACTCAGACTGCTTTTGATGAAGCAATAAAGTCCCCTTCTTAGGAGAAGGTGGCAGGCTACAGACATCCTTACACGTATTTTGCCCACTCTGTTCTGTTCCCTGGTTATAGCAGACATGATACTGTGAAGATCTGACACATGCTTCCTCGTTAGACACTTTAGGCACCGGTGCCATGCTTCAACTGCATTTTGTGTTCTCAGTAAAAACAACTCATTCAGTACAGAGATATTCCAAAATGTAATAGCAAATAATGGCATAAACCTGATGTGTGTACTAGATCTGGTAGAAAAAGATCTTGGCTTTCCCAAAACATACCACTCCTCAAAATACTTCACCGATTCTTTACCTTCTATAGGAAAACAATTCTTCAGATCCAAAAATGTAGATGTCACATCTGTCTCCTGCAAAAACAGTAAGGCAGTTAATCTCTTCACTGACAATTGGAATGATATATTGCCGTTATACAATGCACCCAAACCTAAGATTTGTACCTTTCTCCACAAATTTCTTCCAAAATGGAAGAAACGTCCTTTGCAAATGATATTAGAGACATTTATTTTAATACTTTTTATTGCAGCGACCTCAAAATCAGACAAAATGTAACCAACTGAATATGTTAAACCATTCTCTTCTAGTAGTGCAAATATGGCAGGCCACATTAGATTGTATGCTTTTAGACTCTTTTTTTGCTCAGAAGACAGTACACCAAAGGCACAAATTTTGACTGGGCTCCACACTTTATTATTGCATGTATACTATGCAATTGAAGGCAAGCATTCTCTCTAACAAAATAAGTACCATCCATCAGCCAAATCTGAGAAACAGCTAAATCATGTAATACTTTTTTAGTAGTAAACACATTTACAATAGTGTCATTACTAGTATCGCTTACTCATTTTTGAATAAATGAGCCTTCCTTCAACTGCCAATCCAGAACATTTAAATTAGACAGTGTTACATCACTTTTCAAAACCTTCCCTCTACATTTCCATCGAGACCTGTTCACTTGCTCCAGTAATGCACGTCTACTTGGTAGATTAGATGCGTATTCTAACAAGCATGACACTATTGCATCCTCCACAATGATGCAAGGGGAATCCCGAGACAGCGTTGCCCTTTGTTTTAAGTTATGCGACACAACATATTTTTCTACTTGTACTGGATCCCCCGAATGGTCATGAGTGACAGATTTTAGTAGTTCTTCACCAGATGTGACACAGTTATTGCTCGGCCTTTACATTTGTTAATTAACTTCCAGATACAACACCAGTAATTTTTACATTTTATGGACTTCTCCAGGTTGTACGTGTACCCATTTATAATTTATAACTTTTTACCTTTCTGTGACACACTCGTGCTGTACACCTGTCCCAGCACTCCGGGAGGTACGTCCTCTACATTTGCCATTTTTGAATTTGGTACATTGTACATCTTCCACTTACTTCATGTAGCCTATGTAAGTGTGTTATAGGCTGTAAACGTATATCCAATGAACCAGATTCGGACACAATGGATTAGCACTTTCATTCACTTTTAATACTGTGAACGTCTTTACAGCTGGGTGTTTTGAGTTTAAAGTTTTTCCTTTGGTTTTTCTCCAGTGTTTTTTGTGTTATAGGCTAATGTGCTTGTCAATCATTCAAGTTTCACTCGTGTACACTTTCGATTAGTGGTGGTTTCGATCATGTGTGTATGTGAAATCCGGATTCAATAATGTGTTTTTTCGAGTTTATAACATAGACCCAATGTGATATGCTGCTCGTGATATATTGTGCCAAAGAATAGCATGGGGTGAGGTATTAGAATGATGCAAACCTACAGCATACACACAATGCTTTGGGATTGCCTATCCCCCCACCAAAAAAAAAAAAAACATAACTGGAAACAAAAGCCTTTACCTAGACCTTAAAATTAGGTGAATCTAAGCCTTTGCCATTATTAGGCTTACATTACATTAAACAATGTCTTTTCCTTATCTTTCCAACTATATCACTCTTTAACATTAATTGCAATTTGCCCATCCACTACACATACACAAGAGAAAGGGATACCTTGGTAAATAACAGAGCCTCAGCCTAGAATTGTTTTAACTTCATGCTTCTTGTTTGTTCTTGTTTAAAGGTTGGAGAACAAGGCATCTCCAAGTATGAGCTGATGTAAATATTTTTCCTTAATACTCTGAATTTTGGTTCTACTATCTTGGATGACACACTATATAGCTTAACTAACACCCTGGGACCTTGGAAAACCAGAATAACACGGCAGACTAAGCAATATAGAAGAGGCCAATGGGTTTTATTAACTGAGTTAACAGGAAAAGGTATGGCTTAGGTAAGGTTAATTTTAATTCAGCCATTTACAGTTAATAACAGACAACATACTTTATCTCCTGCTGATGTGGTAGACCATGTAATACCAGCTTTATTGTATAAACAGTGAACTAAAAACTAAATACTGTACAAAAACACAGTAGGAGATAGACAACAGTTTTGGCAGATATATGTTTACAATTGAAATGGGGTAGAATAGCTTTGGTTGCAAGTACACTTGCTGAAGGGACATTTATACAGTACCCCGATTGCATTAATCAGAGGTTTAGCATGCCAGACTTCTTGACAGTACATCATAGATTCTCTCAGGGAATACAGTCAAATGGCTTTTTGAAGTCTAATTGCATAGTCACTGCTGGATTGGGATTTGGGTGAGCTGCCTGAAATGTCAGCTTGAGAACATTATCATAATAATATTCATGGATATCTTAATATTTCCTAAAGTGAAGCAGTAAGCAGTTATTCTGTTGTGAACTGAACGTCATGTCATACCAAAATCAAAACCATTTATACTACCTATATCATTGGACTTGACATTTCTTTGTATAATGATATGCTAATATTTAGCTATTAAGAAATTATTTTCTCTTTTTATCAATAATAGTTTAGAGCATTTCCTTTTTTCAAAAAAAAAATCCAGTAGTAGTGCACAGGTGCATTTTTTTCACTGAGCAAAACAAATTTTTAACTCAGGAAGTAGTGACAGGCAATTTACATATGATTTTTCCACAGCAAAAGAAATATTACACTATCTATCATAATTGTGAAAACATGAACAATGTTATTTTTCCATTTTTCTGTCTAGGAGCTATAAAACTAATAATTTATACTGATGCCTTCTAGCAAATGGTTCAACAAAGATGTAATGTAAATACTGCTTTAAGGGTGTTACCAGTGTTTGGGTTATGGTACTGTGGCATCTCTTCTCGCTGACTAGCCATACACTAATAATTGGTATTGTATTGCAATATTCTTGTCAGCTGTTCAGGCACTCTCATGCTACAGACAACTCAAGTACTGTTGATTTATTTTTCTGTGTCATCCAACTCACTTTTCAGTTGACTCTTCAAATACTATATTACATTTTCTATGCTACCAGTGAATATAGTGCTTTGAAAACACTGAGCTGTCCACCGTAGTACTGTATTGTATAGTATCATATTGTACTGCATTGTGCTCATTTGTACTGAAGTTGCCACTTCTTACACATTACTTTTCATTGTCCCAATTCATTAAGTAAACAATAATGCCTGACAGGGTGGGCCTTAGCAGGGAAAAAAACAGACCACCCAGCAATGTTGTGGAGTCTGACATCACAAAATACAAACTGCTTTATAAGTATATATTTTTATGTATTTTTGATGTATAATAAATCCTATACCTAATGTTTGAAATTTGTAGTAGCATATGTAATTGCTGCTAATTTTCACTCATGCAACATACACGTATGTGTGCATTAACTAATGTTTAGACAAACATACAGAGACAGACAGGCAGGCACACACACACACACACATATATATATATATATATATATATATATATATATATATATATATATATATATATATATATATATATATATATATATGTATATATATATATATATATATATATATATATATATATATATATATACACACACACACATGTGCACACGCATGGGCAGAGAGACTTGAACACATACACTGAAAAACAAAAGCAAACAACATGAGTATTCAAGAAGCATTCAAAATAAAATGTTTTAAAGGGTTTTGGAACAAACATATACTTGTTGCAGATCCTTATGCTTGCTACAGATTCTTATTTTATTTTACACTGCATTTGTTTTCTGCGATACTACACTGAAAAAAATTCTGACCATTTACAGGTATTGCCTGAGTGAAATAATTTACAAAGAAGAAAAAGTAGAACACAAATATCAGAAGCATAACACAATATATACAATAACTGCACAGTAGAAATTAAAAAGATGTATCAACACTTATGAGAGAAATACACATTCTACAGTATTACATGCATATATTTCTGATTTACATCATGGAGGAAATGCCGTTGCTGTTGCAAAAGAGTAACAAGAGTCAGGCCGGGGCAGGTGGGAGAGGTTGATTTAAGAGGTGTCAGTAACTGAGAGAAAGTAAGGTTAGAAACTTGGCAGAGATAGTGTTATATTATAGATGTTTACAATATTTACACTATCAACATACATTTCAGATTGAATTTTAACATTTCAGGAAACAAGCAGGACAACATTTAGGATATTAAACAGAAGTAACACTCTAATGATGGAGGTAGCATTCTTTTAGGATTCAACTTTTAACTCTGACTGCCTTTCTGGAAGTAGTATGCTGTTTGATAGCAAATGGCAAGGTTAACCATTGTTCTAAAGGCACTTACACTCAGCCTCCTTGTGCAAATTTTCAAAGAAAGCTTTTTTGAACTCAGTGAGTGATTCTAGGCCCCTTCATTTAGGTGATAGCATGTTCCATATTGCTGGTACTAGTCAGGAGAGGGTACATTCTCCAGCAGCTGTTTTATTTGTTGGTATGCTTAATTTGATAGCTTAGAGAGTTAATCAGTCTTGGATGGATAGCTTGTATCTCAAAGGTATGCAATTACCAGTGTTTAGTAATACATGAGTAAGAGTAGCAATGAGGAACAAGACCTTTAAGTGGCTGGAAGCCATTTTATTCATTGTAGGAGGTTACGATGGTGAAATCTGCTGTCAGCAAGGAGGACAAATCTGCAACATTTATTTTCCATGATCTGAAGTCTTGGGGACCTTTGTGATGAGTAAAATGTAATCAGGGTAACACCATATTCCAATTTAGGGAAAATAACATTTTTGACTAGGGATAAGTAGGCTAAAGATTAGAGTAAATGAAAGATTTCATATCAGAGCTTAGGTTGAGTTAGTAGTACAGTCATTTTATGTGATGTGAAAAAAGTCAGAGAATGAGCAAGGTTAGCTTATTAGTGTTATGGTTATCCATGATGTTAATAAGAGGCAGATGAGTGAGATTTTTTGAGGTTGTATATAGTATAAGGTTGTTTTTGTGTGTTTAATTATAAGCTTTTTAAAATCAACCCCATTGCATAGCTAAAAGGAAAGACTGCTGTAGTCTGTTCTGGAGATCACAGGGACAATTACTGGCTTGTAAAAAATAGAAGGATGTCGTTTGCATACAGTATTTCAGCAAGTGATGGAAATTCATTTGTAAGACCATTAATAAAACAAAATGGGACCCAGAAATTAATCACATGGCACTCCAGTGTTTAGGATGCCAAATGATAATAGGAGGTAATTATTATGGACTTTGAATGTTCTATTCCCTGTCAAACTTTGAAACTACGATAGTACTGTGACCAAAACTAAGTTTGTTCAGTTTCATAATAAGACTACTATGGTTAAAATGAAAATGCCCTGATCATATCTACAAATTTCACAGAAGTGACCATCCACCATTTATGTTACATAAAATAAAGTCAGTTGCAGTGAGTATGGCTGTGGTGGTACTGAAGGCATTTCTAAAACTATCCAACAAAGCAGACAATGGAACAAAAATGAACAGGAAGGACCGTAAAAGTAAAAAAACGTTTATTCAGTGAACCAAATACACATGGGTAGGTAAGCACTTTCACCATCAGCTTCTTCAGACCAGAATCATTCAGACATTCTGGTCTGAAGAAGCTGATGCTGAAAGAGCTTACCTACCCATGTGTATTTGGTTCATTAAATAAATGATTTTTACTTTTATGGTTCTTCCTCTTCGCGTTTATTCCATTGTCTGCTTTGTTGGATTATTTCATTGTTGTTTCTTACTTGACAATGGGACATTTATCCACTGGGGTATTTTGTGGACTTGTTTGATTATTTCTAAAACTATGTTGTTTGTCTGATAGCAAGCCATAGTTATTAAAATCTTTCATTATTTGTACAGGATTTTTTCAAATATTTTTGGAAATGGGCAGAGAGTGGAAATGTGTCTAAAGTCCTTAAAATCCTTAATAGTTATTTTTTCAGAGGGCATTTTTGCAACGGAGTGGCAGTCTGGAGGCACAATGTAAGGGAGAAATTATATACTGTATGTTGCTTCAGGGTTTCTCATTTTATCAGCTGCTCTCTTTAAGAAGGTGTGACATAATTGAATGACTTTGGAGGATGATTTTTTTAAAGATTTTTCAGAAGTGTGAGGGTTTCTTTTATTGATCTCTGTCTAAAATTAGAATATTCATGCATATTCAGCTAATGGGTAGAGTACTGGCTGACAGAAGTTTGGAAGGTTGTTTTGAGATGGAGAGGAGGGTTGAACAGAATTAATGATTTCTTCTATACTGGCAGTTATGAAGTTTTTGTACTCTTCTAGTAGGAGAGAATTGTCCCGGTCCCCTTCAATAAACATCACACCAAATGACATTTGACAACCTTTATTAAAACTTCCATAACATAGTTTTGATCACCAAAATTTATTAATTATAACTGGACATACTATAGTTGATTCTAAACACAGCATAACATCCTTGTAATGTTAATCAGGACAGCGTACCTACTCATCCTGCCAAAGTAAGCAGCGTCCATACCTCTGCTTGCTTACTTTACTTATGAAGCAGCATCCAAGACTCATATCATATTCCATTTATTGCATTACCCATCCAACCAAATAATTCAGGACGACATGACCTTACTCATCCTGACCCAGTAAGCAGCATCCATACCTCTATTTGCTTACTTTATTTATGAAGCAGTGTCCCATCTCACTTCATACACCATTCATTGAATTACCTTCCACCAAATAAGCAGCATCCTTACCTCTGCTTACTTATCTATTCAGCAAACTTCCTCCAGCTGCTCATTTCCTTTCCCCCCAATCCTTGAAATGAACATCCAGAGACCAGAGGGGGAACAGAAGAGGGCAAGCCTGTCCCTCTTCTCCACCAACCAGCCTGACCAGGCTGTTCCCCCTCCCTTCTAACCAAAATTGTTCAACCAACTACTTCCCATAAAAGGAAGAGTTAAGCCAAACATCATTCGGTGTACCCATCATCTGTAAAGTACATTAGAACCCCCATCATCAACCTCATGCCTTGACAGACCAGCTCTGAAATATGCCTTAATGAAACTAAATAAATTAGAATTACCCATGACCCCACTGTACCACCAGAACATCCACTCCAAAAGAATACATTCCCTTATAGTCCACTTCCTTCAATCTACTAACCATGGCTCAACCTTTCCAGAATGACAACCTATAGCCATAAACAAATGCCACAGAAACTATAACCCCTTGAACTCAAATCTGCACTCAGTCAAAGAAAACCCTTAGCAAGTCTCAAACCCAGGACCCTGTCAACTATAGCATATCACATTAGCCCACCAAACTACACAGCTCTGGATGTGCAATAACCCGATTTCTGCAGGGAATAGTCTACCTCCAATACTTTAATGCCCTAACATGAATTGCCAGAAAACCAGAACCCCTTGACCTAGTTCCTGAAAACTCGCCTATGCCCAGCAATGAAGTACTGTATGTGCTCAACCTTAAACACCCCCAGTTCACTCATTACCAAATGGCAATCAGGACTAGAACCCAAGCCACCCCACTCAGAACCGCAACCCCCTCCTCTCACTTCTTCCTAGCAACCGTCCCAGCTAGAACACTCAAACTACTAACCATCCTTAACCACTGCTTGTCCCTGGCCTTTCCTTCGAATGTTCTCTTCCCTTATGTTACTTATGCCTCTAGTAAGGAATTAAAACCTGGTCTATGGCTGCAATATCCTGCAACCAAGCTTCCCTTAAACCTTCCAGCTCTAATGTAAACAATGCACCCAGTTTCTAAAATTACCCCAAAACAGCCACCTACCTACCATGCTTCCGAAAACCCTACCTACAAAATTCACCCAAACCACAACTGAAATGATCCTTGTGCTACTCTGTAAAACCTTAACCTGGTATGTGACATTAACACTACCTACTCAAGGGACAAATTTGTCACACCAAAGATACCACACATTACAAACAAACTTTGGCATCCTGTCAAACAAAACACATCATTGGCCCTTCACCCACATCCCTCTTGGATAAGGACAACAGGAGCTCCACATGAGAGTAAAGGCTGAACTTGCTAGATTATCAACACCTTGGAGCCATTAGCCTAGTAACTTTCTATGCTTGTGCCATCATTGCTTTGACTCTACCTCACCAGTGGAAACCCTAAGCTCTCCATAAGTGATTCCTACCCTGCGTTACCCTGCCCCTATCAAACCTCCTCCTCCCTTGCCCTATGTTACCCCAAATACTTCACCCCAACCCCAAAAGCCACTCAACTGTTTAACTCTACCCCACATATGTGCTATCCAAAATCCCCCAAGTGTAAACTAAACCCCTGATTCACCATGTGCCCAATTTACCTCTAGCACCTGCAGACAGTGATCCCGAACCATTTGAACTATTACTAACCTAAACAAGCACCTGAAAAAGAGACAAATAGGCCTACATATTGTTATAAGAAACATATGAGAAAACCCCATGTATTAACCACGTAACAAATCAACTCCCCAAAATTCAGGATGCCCAAATTAACATACCTTTCCCATCTGTCACTTGTACTGCTGAATACCTATCCACACATTTCAAACTGTGTGAAACCTAACTATTGCAAATGCCAAATGCCGAATCCTACTCTTACCGAACTGCCATACATTACCCAACACCCAAACAACCGTAACACCATAGATCCCCTCACGTGTAGGGTAGTAAGCCAAAAAAGCCTCAAACCTTAATTATGTTTAAACCTCCTAATTCCATCAGACTAACCCCATCCCCACAGTGAACTGCATATCATTGTATTTCCCCTTCCATGCACCCCCTTTTTAATAGGTTACAAGACACCCTTCCACTCCCCTTGAGACAAGCCCAACTATTCAATCTCAAGCTCCCAAAATCCAGCCCAAATACAGTTATGACTGTCCCCATATCTTTCTACTTCCCTCCCATTCCAAACAGTAAGCAAAGGTGTAAGTGCTCCCCTCACTGCCTTCAGGAATGCCCTACGGCACCTGTGTATGGCCTCAACCTCCCCATAATTAAACCTAACCTACTTCACCGAGCTGCTGTCATACCTCATTCTTACTAGTCCCAGCAGTGCTCACATACTGCTTAACTCACACACCAAATGAATAGCTAAAATTGAACCATTACCAGTGACCTCCCTCTGTACAACTCTAGCAACAAAATAAACTCTTGCATCAACATCAGTCCTCTGAGGAGACCACTTCTTTCAGCCCTCCAGCTGATATAAACTTTGTGTTGATATCTTCTGTGCCCCCATTGCGTAACACTCCAGCAAATGAAACCCAGGCTAACACCACCATCTGCAAGGAAAGAGAAATGTAAATCAACTGCAATACACAAAGACATTTGAAGTAACCATATTATTTCACTAAATTTCTCTCTCTTTTTTTTTAACTGCATAAGTGAACAGTATACCTTAACCCTCTTGTGACTTTGCTAATAACTGTTAAGAAACCAGTAAAATTTCATGTGTCTCCTCTAGCCCCCCCATGCTGCTCGCCCTCCTTAGTCATACCTTTCAATTGTTCTAAACTAGTCCAAATGCATTTAATCTATTTAACTTCATGTATGGAGGTGCCAAATGTAATTCCTCTCTCTGTGAAAAAAATAAATAAATAATGCAGTCTCAAAGGAAATAAAGTTTTATTCTTGACTCTTGTCAGAGTTCTAATTTCTTGGAAAGTATTTTAAATGGTTGTAGCATTCTTTCCCAAATGGCATGATGTAACACAGACACACGTATCCATGCACATGAACCCCCACACACACAGTAATAGCCATATTTAAATGAAGTCTTAAAACTCAGCGAAGAGTCTGGACATTCAACTTAAAACTGAATAACTGAGGGTTACAGAGCAAACACCCTGGCTCCTTGTTCAGAGCCCGACCTTGCTTCCTCCTACCTACAGCAAACCTCACGCCCAACCTCATCTCCCCACTGCTAGCATAGCAGTGTTCGTTTCAGCAATGCTTATTACCTACTTTGTTATTTAGTGATTTCAATCCACAAATAAATACAGCGAATTGTCAGATGACCACCAACTTTAGGAAAACACCACACATTTTAGTCCAGAGGTCAGTCACATCATGGCTCTCCTAGTAAAAGCTGTAATGCCATAAGTGGGCCTTTAGTTGTCACTGAGGAACATATTTGCCATCCAAAGTACACCTAATGCACATATAGCTCCAAACATGCACACATACGGAGAGAGGCAGAAAAGACAATCACTCCCTCATTCAGAAATTTGGGTGCCCGGATGTACTCACACCCGTGCTGATGAAGAAGCACAACAATTACTGCCACTTTCTCACCTACAGCTTACAAGCAGACTCTTTTAACCTTCCCGTGAACCGCTTGTATGCTTCCTCAGGTACTTATCAATTGTGTGAAGTCATGGGTACCTACATAAGCACACACTCTTCCCCTCCTTGACTGCTTCACTCACCTTTCTCTCTCACCTAGAAACTACAGTGTATGCCAAAAAAAAAAAAAACGCTCTTGCTAATCCTTACAAAAAACAAACAAGCCACTGTAATTGTGCTGCAGTTACTCTTCCTTGAGGAGTGAGCTGCCATACTGATGGATCCATTTACCACTGCTGTGGTCAAATAAATAAGCTACCTGCTCTCAGTATAAACGTATATAATCAGCTATGCTTCATGGACATGCAGGCAGATGTTTGGCAAATAACTCGCTGTTAGCAGGATGTCTAAATAGTTCAGTTATCCACTTATTTGTTTGGTCTATGACTGTGCGTGCAGTATTTTAAAGGGGGTATGAATACAGATAGAGAACTTTGTGTTTACTGAAATAAAATTATCTTGTACTTTGCTTTTTTTTTTTTTTTTTTTTCCTTTGGTCAACATCCAATTATTTCTACCAACCAGGCTTTTAATGCCTTGCATTCCCACTACAGCTCATCAATGATTACATTTTGCCTAAGAGCAATTGTTTCTGCTAATTTAATCTGAAGACAGGACCCTGCTCTGGTAAACATCCTAGGCCTCGACAGTTAGTCCCACCATGGGCATGCTCAAAATGGGTCATCACTCATACATTCCAAAAAGCCCACAAAAAGAAACCCAAAGCTTGAAACAGCAGAAATAGTCCCATACCCATAGTCGCTCATTACCAGAACTCCTGAAAGCAACCTCTCTATTCCTCCCACTCAAAACCGCTAAAGGAAGCATATCCCTGCTACAGCTCATTAATGATTTTCTTTTACATAAGAGCAATCGTTCCTGCTAATTTAATCTGAAGACAGGACCCTGCTCTGCTAAACAGCCTAGCCCTCAGCAAAGGAAGCATATCCAGCAAAACTCTAACCACACCTAGAACAAACAGCAGCATTCATTCTTAGAGCAGCTGACATGCAAGTTTAATGTACCTCCAAATGGATCCCTCCCCTGAAGTACTGGGCTTATCTCAATTTGCAAAGCAACACCACTGTATTGACTGGAAAGTTCTCAATTTGCAAAGGGACACAACTGTATTGAATGGAAAGTATGCAGGTCTGCATTCACAAAAGGCATTAAGCTACGTTTACCTCACTGCAACTAACACTAACCGGCCAGGCTGCCATAAGCAGTCCTAAGGACCATGACAAAGGCAAAATAAGGGGCAAGGGCAGCAAAACCTCACATTCGGAACTAATTTAAAACACTCTACCACACTCAACAACCAAAACAGCGGAATTTTGCCACCATGCATATTCCTAAAGGCCATGAAGTCTAACTTAAATGCCTGTCATCATGGAGTGTGAACTCATTCCTTCCTAACTTACCACAAAACCCAGAAACCACACAGTCCCATGTAAAAAAACACACAGTCCCAAGTATATATATATCTATCTATATATATATATATATATAAAGAAAAAAAAAGAAAAAAGAAAAAAATCTGTCATCAGGTCTTAATGTACTAGAATGAACCACCATACCCTCTAGTATAGCCCCAGGCCTACCCGCATGCAGCAGTACCACAGGTCGTCAATAGCATGATACTTGCAGTAACACAGCAAGTTTACACCAAAATGCATTTCACGCCAAAATGTGATTACTTGCCCAGCCACACTAAACCCCTTAAGCCCCTCCCCACCCTTATCTCATTTCCTCCCAATCATTCCTCCCTCCATTTAACCCTTTCACCTCCCCCACCCACTTAACTCCCACTAATATATCAATCTGACCCCTCTTGAAGATGTCCCGGGACAACTTGGTTTGTTGCCAAACCTCATTTATTGTTTTATTTTAAAGTTGTTGGAGAATATTCAGGTTTTTACGCTTTCTCCTGTTATTTCCTTTATTTCCTTCGAACACTGTTTCAGATTACTAGTAGTAGCATTTTGTTTATTTCTGAAGTGTATGGATTTAGCTGGATTAGTTGCTATACTCATTTGGTTTCTAAGTGTTTGTCAGGTTCACTGTAGATTAGAATTGTTTGGGTTTTGCTCCCAGCCTGATTATGCCTTGTGTCATGAGGGTTTTAGTATCACTAGTGACCAGTGGCATTGTTGATGCCATAGTCTCCTCCATGACCAGGGGAACAGTGTGTCTTATAAGGAGGTAAGGATATTGGTAAAGAAAGACAGTGCATATTTTGAGATGCCTGAAGTATAAATGGGGCCAATTAATACTTTAAAAAACTTTGTTTTGAACAGGAATCTTGTGGCTTGGAAATAACTGACCTATTGCAATTTCTGTGGGAAATCTTTGTTTTTAAAACACCAATAGGAGAGAACAATGCAATGGTTGTTTAGTGAGTTAAGAAGAATAGAAATGCTGGTACAGTGAAATATAATATTTGTAATAATGAGATTTACAGTAGCATGGTTTCCTGACAGATGACTGGATCTGATAGCATTGTTTACTTGTTGTTCAAGGCACTTTACTGCTAACCATGTTTTGAGTTGGGTAGATGCTGTACCTGCTACATTTGCATTGAAGTCACCTAATACAATATGTGTTTTTAGGGAAGCTCTGTGGGAAGACATTACGCAGGGTATCTTTTGTCATTTTTACTGAGGATGACAGGGGAATGTATGTCACACAAAAAAGTGTGTATGATTTTTTATGGTAAGGTTAGCTGTTATAAATGAAGCTCTATGTTACTATTTTAAGAAGTGGAGCAATTAAGAATGTCTATTGAGTATTTTATTGATAAGAAGCATAACACCCTTCTCTGGACTACTACTAGGCCTATTCTCATAGACAATATTACAGTTAGATTTCATGAAGATGGGAAGGCAAATTGTCTTCAAAACAGGTTTTGGTAAGTGCAACAATTAGTGGTTTTCAATGGAAATCCAGAATTTAAACATGGGCCATTTGTTAGTAATGCTGCTGATGTTAATGCATGTGATTTTTGGGTCTTTTTTATTTTTTATTATGCTAGTGTTAGTCAGTGGATTTAATGTACTGGTTACAGTAGTACTTGTAGTGTAACTGCAAGCTGCAGTGGTTGTTAAAGGGTTGCAGCTTGCCTAGTGCTGATATGAAGGAAGAAGTGGGACAGGGGTTTGAGTGTAAGTCACCTTCTGTCTCAGATAGTAAAGTATGTTTTAGGTTGTAGTGTAAGGAATGGCAGTGCTTTCTGAAATTTTGATGAGGTTGAAGAATTGGAGTAAATAAATATGTGTTAAGTACTGACTCCTTGAAATTTAGGTAACAATCTCCTTGTAGTGCTAAATATGGAATGGCATTTGGATGGAAATGTTATATGAGTCTGCTAGGAGGATAGAATCATTTTTGGAGCTGTTTGTTGCAAGTTGTCTGTGATGTAAAGACAGAGGGATAAGCTGAGATGGATTCATATGCTTAAGACCAGTAACCTTGCGAGGGTGCACATAACTGAAGTATAGTGGGTATGGATGTATCTATACAGAAAAAAATTATAGTGAAGATCTATAGTCTGACTCATAGGCATGTGTAAGTCATATATTCTGCCTGACAGATAATGTGTAATCTTAGGGGGATGATGAAGGCATTATTTCAAGTATTTGGTATCCAAAATATAAGTGAAATATTTAGTATCTACATAAATGCACACGTACACACAAACATCATACACAGACACCTACACACATCACACAAAATGCAACCAGCAATTATAACGACTTATTTGGCTGAATGTACTTCAGATTTTACATTGTGATCAAATGAATAAAAAAATAATAAAGGACAGTACCCCAATGCCTCACATCAGTCCCTATTTTTTCTCTATCCCTCAAATGCACACTTTTGTGATAAATTACTGAAGATCAATGTCTGTGTTCACTGACTGACACTATACTTTCATTTTTACTGTTCAGAAAATGCAAGTTGATGGACAACCTCTTTTTCCATTTGCTTAAGTGAATTAAAATTAGGGTTATATTTAAAAACTGTGCCTGATTTTTACACATTTTCCCCTCACATGATGACTCCATGCATAATTCTCTAAGAAAGACATTGATAGGTATAGTCTTAGTCTTTCTTTCTCACTTGCTGTCTTGCACATTGCTGTTTTCTTTGTATCACATTAGCAGTCTGTAGGCAGTACACAGGTGTGGCTTACCTAAAGGAAGGAGAACCTTGCTGAAGTGCAATACAATGTTATCAATGTCTTCTTTCTATAAGTAGTACAATGTCTGTGGTTCTTCTTTCCTATTCTAGTTGCACTATTTGGTTTTCTTTCCTCTGTGTTAAAGCTGGGTATGCACTTAAAACCTCCTGCTGGTTGAATTCACTGCAGAGAACTGATCTTTTGTCAATAGTTTAAAAGTTTAAGCCTTCTACTAACTGACCCTGGAACTCAAAAGGATGTGCAGCATTCCTGTTAAAGTCATCAGTAAAGAGGCCTTGTTTTCACAATGTAAGATTTTTAAACAAGAGACCTGTTAGCCATAGCAAAGAAAGATCTGATTATCAACTAATTTGCATCTCTCTGAATTGCTGTTGACTACTGTGAGTACAGATCAGCATTTTTCCTGTAGTAGTTGACAGAATCGTCAGCGGCATAGTGTTGCGCTCACTGGCAATCTCCAATTCACTCTAACAAACACATACACACAAGAAACACACGCAAACACAACAACTATCCTATATCAATCCTTGTTGTCTTGCCCTGGTAATTCAAAAGTAATTACAGTCAGCCTTTAATGCCACACATTTGAGTTTTATACTTCATATCTTTCAGTAAATACATGCTTCTACAAAAGCTGCTCTCCTAGCTACTTTGTTTGTGAGAAGAATTCTTAAAATCCTTCAATGATTTTGTCCCATTGTTAATTTTGTCTTTTGTCTTGATGTCTTGTATTACAAGATTGAGAGGCATGCTTACTGTTCCCTGTCCTTTTCCTTCACAAGTCACAAATTATAATGCACGATGTGCTCAACATATGCTAAAAAAGCAGCTGTACAAAGTTCAGTTAGCACAGCAAGTTAATGTTGGTGTTTTGTACTCAAAGACTGCTGGGTTCATCTCATCTTTTTTCTTCCCCTTAGTACTTGATGCATTTTGTTTTTTCTCCACTTATTTATTTGACATGTGACATCCTTGTTGTCTGACAGTGGCACAGAGGAATAATATCCTCTGTGAGAGACGGGAGTGTACAGGGTTAGAATTTCTTTCAGTGTCTTTTAAGGCATGTTACTTAATACTATACCAGGTGTATATTTCTTCCCTATACCACCATGTTTTTTTTTTTAAATGTGCAATTAAGACTTGCCATATAGCGTATACCTGGTATCTGGCATTCCCTCAACCCACTTCTTCTGAGTTCTTCTGTGTTCCCATCCATCCCTGTTATGTTTACATGCCATTAAGGCATGAGATGTAAAAGAGTTCTAATTAGTGTCTAGTGTTTCACTCACCCAGATCATCCAAGCTGACCCTGGTTACTAGTGGTTCTCCCACCCACAATCAATGTCAAGTTTTACATGTTGTTAAGGTGTGAGATATGGGAAGTTATTTGGTGCTTAGTGTTTCCCCCAATCCATGTCTTTCAGACACATTATGCAGAGCAACCCCGTCTGTCTTGTGTTTTCATCTGACTCTGTCTGCCATTAATTGAGGCTAATTGTTCCCTACAACACGTGTTTCAGGCTCTGCTCATTACTCTCTCTCGCACACACACACACACACACACACACACACACACACACACACACACACACACACACACACACACACACACACACACACCTAACATAGTCCCTCACTAGCCCCACTACTACCCTCTGTCACGCAGACATGCACTCACACATGCAGAGCTTAACACGCAGCCACACACATATACCCAAACACTACCTGACCACTAAATTTCCCACCATTTACCTTTTCTACAATGGATAAACATGGACAACTGAGGAGATAGGAGCAGCTGTACTAATTTCACTGCCAAGTGATTTCCACAGGCAAATCTAGGGGAAGGTGCATGGCTAATTAGCAAAAACCTCTCCCCTGGAATGCCTCATTAGCATATAGTATGGCCAAGGGAGACAGCCCAATGTGGTGTTGCACATATTTGTGCTTGCTGTCTCTGAATTCTAAAATGTTGCTGTGAGGTGTGCTCCTTGTGGTAGCTATTATAAATTGTGTACAGAGAACAGTGGTCTATTTTCAGTAATGTAAAGCTTGACATTAGCTACTTTTTTCTAGGAAAAAATAGCTGTGTTTTCATTTCTAGTCAAGATTTATTTTGTTTTAAATACACCTCAAAAACTGCAGCTAATGGCAGAGTTGGATCTAGAACTAGGCAACCTAGGCAGCTGCTTAGACTTCACTGGCTGGTGGGGGGCACTCAGCTTTCATAAAAAAAGATATCTTTCTTTTTGTAGATATCCCCAGATAACTTCCTCAAGGTACATCTTTAAAAGCTCCAGAAATCCTTGTAGCATGGGATGTAACTGCATTCAGAAAAGTGAGTAAGCAATGAGCACCGCCCACCTCTCTCGGTAATTAGCACACATGTGCAGAGAAATGTGCTTAGGAGATTTGAACAGCAGCATTAAGGGGACAATTCACAGTAGAATGGCTTAAACTCATTTAGTGTAGACAAGGAGCAGGTCGGGGTTTGTGGAGAGTGCAGCGGAGAAGAGAACAAGTAATGAATGCAGAAGAGAGGAGAGGATGAACTACCATTTCCAGCAATAAAAATGGGTGAGAGTCTTCAATACCCCTTCCCAGAAAAAAGAAGAGAACTAGGTGTGTGTGTGTGTGTGTGTGTGTGTGTGTGTGTGTGTGTGTGTGCTTGTTATGCTCCAGTTAGAAGCACTGATTGGTTAAGTGACTTTTCTCAGAATCAAACCTTGAACCATAATTACTAAGTCAAGAGCCTTAATCCTCCACACAAACTGCCTAGCTTCTTTCAACCTTCTTTTTTTGTACATTACTGAGGATTACAGTTTGACAGTGTCAGAGTTTCCCAGTTTTGAGTTTTGAGTTTTGTGGTATGTGTCAGCAGTGCAACAGGTAGCACACTTGCCTTTGGTGTAGAAGGCTGTAGTTTCCATTCCCACACCAGGCAGATCAATTACTGGCACTGCAGTGCAGCATAAGGGGAGTGCTGCACTTCTCAGTGTGTCTTCCTTTTGTAGAGATGCTATACCAGGGTCCCATCTGCTTCAGTTATTGTTGATTCCCTGGTCAAATTTCACCTAGTAATATAAACACTACCTTGGGTCTCTCCTGAAAAGAGACCACCAGCCTAGTGGGACTAACTTGGTTAACAAGGGATAAATCAATAAAATATATGTTAATGCAAGACCTGCTACTCTGTTAACCTTTATAGTGATTTAGAGTAGTTTGGTTTTGCAGAACATCTCTGATTTTGCCTCTTATTTATCCCCTATTCTTGAGCAAGTCACTTAACCAGACAGTACTGGGCAAATGGAAATTTGGGCTAGGCTCCTCAATGGTCGCCTGTACTGCAAGCCTACTAACTAACTGTGAACCAGAGAATTTATGGCATAAATGAAGGAACTGATTTAGGTATGATCCTTGGATTCCTTGTTTTGTTGAATGGAGACTGTGCTTATTATACAGCTGAGAATAAATTGGACAGTGTGTAGTCTGAGTTTAATGTTAATATTTCAAATAAACATTTTTAATTCAGTTTGCTTTTTGCAGGCACACAGGTATGAAATGCAGTGTATCTGGGCTACAGCAGCTTGTCTACCATTTAATGAATAAGGCTATGAACTGTACTGTAATACATGGTTTGATTCCATTATCCTTCATTTGTCTTGTATGTGACTCTGCCAAGTTTCTTCACCAGTCAGTTCTCCTGGTTTGCTCCTGAAAACGGGTACTTGTGTACAATGAGATGTCTCAAGCTGTTAGCAAATGCATTGAGCAGGTGTCTTTTGAATTCCCGTACTCTTCACATAGGCACTAATTAGTACATGACAATATGCTATATGATTATGAATCTTGCCATGTCTCTTGTAGTTTAATGGGTTGCCAGATCCATTTTTCAATAAATATGAGTTTCTAGGGAAGCAAAGTTTACTGTTTCTCATGGTAAGTCTGTATTCATTGTGAAAATGTTTAGTTTTGCTTTGTTTTGTTTATAAAAGGGCCATCACTGTTTGTGTTATATAGTATGCACACTGACAGATTTAAACAGTGTTTATGTTAATTGAGGAGATACAGCCAAGTGATGGCACAGTGGTGGCTGGTAGCATTGTCATCTCACAGCAAGAGGCTCTCTGGTTCGATTCTCAACTGGGGTGCCTTCTATGCAGAGTCTGCATGTCCTCCTTGCATCCGTGTGGGTTTCCTCTGGGTGCTCTGGTTTCCTGCCACATTACAAAGACATGCATCTGGAGCATTTCTCCCTGGGCCAACAATGAAAACTGGCTTTGTTCAAGTCGGACTTTCCTGGTTAACAAATGTTAAATAAATAAATAAAATAAATAATGGGACACTGGAATGGCTGCTTTGGGGAGGGGGGAATCTGGTCCATTATCCTGCCTAGGGCACCATTTGACCATGATCTGGATCTGTGTAATGAAGGTGAATGTAAAGGCACAGCCCATAAGTTAGCTCTTGTTGCTTTTCCAATTGAAAAACCCTAGACTAGCATAATAATGACATGAGCAGGTATCATTTGGGACTTAGAATTCTTCCTTTTTTGGATCAATTAAACTTGCTGCTGTTTTAAATTATACCAACATTACATAACAATAATCCAGATAATATTTACTTTTTTCTTTGGTTTACTAATCTGCAAAGCCTCAGTCCTCACCACTAACACCAGGGAGGCTGTCTCACAGAAGAGAAAAGCATACCAAATACACACAGTAAAGTACAATTTCCCTTAAGTGCACACAGAGATCACAGTCAGTCTAGGGCTGGTTGCTCCCTTGCTCTCCAGGTCCCCAATAAGACTCTGCACTGGCACAGCTATAGGGTCCAGATCTCAGTCTAGCTGGCAAGTAACCTCCAGTACCCTCTCTGTCCCACTAGTGCTTTGTGCCACTGCCCAGGTAGCTGACACACCACACACTCTTTGAGATAAGTATTTATACAACTTCACAGACACTCCTGAGAAAGGCCGACATAGATTCTCTAGCTGTGCCCCTTTACCCAGACTATACGGTAGTAATTATTGCCACCACCAGCTAACAATTATCAGCTACCCAAAAGCCCTTAAAAGGGTGTCCAGTTATTATTGTGCAATATTATTATCCAATTGGTAATGTGACTATTCAGTCTATGGCTTATTAGAGTGACTTATTACAATAAACTCTATAAATATGCAATGTACTCTAGAGCTTACTTATCTCTACACAAACCAGCCACAGGTAAAGGCTTTTAAAATATTTAATAATAAATAATTAAAACACAAGACAATACTACTACACCACAGAGATATCTAAGAGTTCAGAGATCGCACAGCAATGTAAAACAATACAGTAGGACAGTTCTGATGTCAAAGAAAAACACGTAATCTAACTTTCTAATCTTTAGGTATTCTTAAGAGAAAACACAGTGCTACAATACTACTTACATACATAAAGAGCATAAGCAGTGCTGGGGTTGATGGTCCAAGACAAAATGCTTACAGTCTCTCTCTCAACAATAGTTTTTAAACTCACTAACAAACAGCTCTGCTAAGGCCCTCCCAGAATACATCATTTTGACACTTAGGTTTTCCCAGTATACACATTACATCATTTTGACACTTAGTCTGGAGTTCCTGGGCCAACAAACTGCATTATTTAGGAATCTAACACCTGCTCAGGAAACTACAACAATAAAAGACATTTCACATGTATACTCTAACAATTATTCCTTAAGTTAAGACAATAGAAAGAATGTGTTCATCCAGCTGGTTTGGCACCACCATTTAGATAATTGTAACTTCAAAGAACATTTGAAATGCTTGGCTTGGTTTTCCTTACAGCATATGGCAATGTTGCAACAATCTTGAAGTTCACATTTTACAGTGTTTTCTTTCATTTAAGAACACAAGCCTGTATTTTACATTTATATATACAAATGATAGAATTATGTATCAAATTCTATTTGACTAGGCTGGCAGCCTTCGCCCATCTTCCACCAATCTTCACACTTTTTTACCAGATTTGATACTCTGCCACCACTAAATATCCTACAGTCCTGCAACTTCTTGCTTCCTTCTTGATTCCTACTTCTGCACCACCTGCCATCATTAAAATGCAAATCCCTTTACTTAATCATGCTACTTCTCAACTTATCTTCTGTTGTTCTCCTCCTACTGAGCCATCTCTCATTTTACTATGACTCAATAATAGTTCACAACATCTCTCAAACTCTGTCCAAACCACCTATCCATACATTTGCCTAAACTCTTGACTCATCATAGTAAACATATTTAATGATCTCCCTCACCCTTACTCAAAATATAGACTGATTAACTTAATTTGATCTCAACTCAAAATAAAATTAAGTGGAAAAATACTCTCCAAAATACAAGAATCAGTACTACCCCAATATATTAAAATCCTTGTAGGAGGAGACATTCACCCTAATCCTGGCCCCTCCTATCACAACCAACATCAAGACAATTTTCTTCTACACACTATTCGAACACCACAATTGTCAACTCCTAACCTTGGTAACCTAACATTTGCCTCCATAAATATTAGAAGCATAAGAAATAAAACTACCAAACTACATGCCTGGATTAGACAACAGAAGCCACATGTGTATAGTATAACTGAAATTTGGCTAACCCTTGCATAAGTGACTCCAATAGTAAACTCCAGTTATAATATCATTGATAATGATTGTTTAAAGAGCAGAGGAGGTGGTACTGTTTTAATGTTTCCTAACACTTCCCCTATAACCAACCAATACTAAAATTCAGTTTATTGGAGCTTCTTATTACTTTCCTGAAAATAAATAAATATAAAAAATATATATCGCTGTCCTTTATATTCCTCCTGATGATAATACAGCTACAGTGGAATATATCATATATTGGATGCCCTTAACAATTCTACAAGAACAATTTCTATTAGGTGATTTCAATATCAATTGATTGAACATAACCTCTAACTTCCTTATATTTAGCATGAACTTACACAGTTCCACACAACTAGTTAATGGCCCCATGCATTATAACTTGGCATCAATTTTTTTATTAGACTGGATCCTAGTATCAGACCATAGCACATTCACCACTACTGGTACAGTATCAGACTTTCAATGACCATCTCCCAATCTATACAATCAGAAATCACACACATCCACATAAACAGCATGTTTATTAAATAACATGCAACCTGTCCAAGTTTAACATGGAAGTATTCATTATTGCTGTATCATCTATTAAGCAGAGCATCCTAAAAATCATTCTCATCTGCCTCCAGTCCTTTAAAACCATTCTAAAAGACTTCCTAGCCAAAATCTGGCTCAGTTCTTGCTCAACCCCAGGATAAATTATATCCCTAGATATGAACAAGTACCTCTCATACCTCACAACTCCTTTCTTCAATCAATTTCTCTCCCCTGGCTCTTTTTCTATATGTGTCATAATTCTATTTTTTGCATTGCAGTTCCAGTTTGTAGTATAATAACTTACCTTTAATTTCTCTATAAACTGGCTAAAAATTCTCTAAATATTAAATCAATGTTATATGAGTTGTATCGGTTTTTAATCAATTTTTTCACACAATATATAATTTGGTATAATTATTTAAACAGTAAATATTTTATATATTATTTTTGAAGACTGCAAAATTATTGTTCTAAAAAATGTTTTTGTAATACTTTGGAACTTTCCCCCCAGGCCTGCAATGAAAATGGGCACCTACCCAACTGGACTTTCCCAATAATCAAATGTCAAAAAACAATAAATAAAATTAACAATTTCAAAATCATACTAATACAAGTTATTGAAAGATGATGTATTAAAGCTTTCATATTGTGTAATATACAAGCAATAATCTCCAACAGATTGTGTGTTACTGTGTAAATAACGCCCATGACCTGACACTACAGGCAGAGGGCCTCTACACCCCTGGAAGAGTGTTATTTACACAGTAACACACACCCTGGAGGGCATTATTATGCTTAGAGAATGGGCTGTTTGTAAAATGTGCTCTATTTACTTATTACTATTTTTTTATATATTTTTAATGCAAAATAGTTCCTCCACTCAATGTTTCAAAGTATATGTAACTGGTGTTAGAAGAAGCATTTTACATCCAAGATATAAACATTTAAAAAAATCCAGATATATTTACTTTATTTTTTTTTTTGGTCCCTTATTGCTAAAATGTGTGGTTTGTTGCCAGTCCTTGGGGATTGAAGTCATTAATAATAACATACATTTGAATTTTTTACTTTATTTCCATCAGAAAATTTATGCTATCACAAGTCCTGTTATTTAAGCAACTTTGTAATTTTAAAGCAGCAATATTTAAAATCTGTTCCTATTTTTGACGCTTTGTTCATGCATTGTTTTAGGCTATTTTAATCCTTTGTTCCCCTTTATTTTAGGCCTTATCAAGACTTCTTGAGCTAAGAGGTTGAGAGTTGGGCAAAACTCTTTACTGCTGCTATGAGTAGTCGATTAATTTCACATTCTCTCACACACACTTGCGCTTCAGGAAATGCATGCTAACACAAATCCTATTATTAAACCAACTTTGTTATTTTGTAACAGCAGTACTTATAATATGCTTATATTTTGAGCTTTTCTCTCTCTTTATTTTAGGCTTTAAACAGATATCTTGAGCTAAGAGGCTGAGAGGTGTGTATACTTTTTACCTAATGCTGCTACCTGGGCTCAGTTGTTCTCACTATTCTCTCTCTCTCTCTCTCACACGCATTCACACACACAAACTTCACTTTCATGCACACAAGCACACATACATGCAGACAAAAACATAAACACACATACACACACACAGACATGCTTTTTTCTGTTTCATTATTTTGTACACTCACTAAACAGCAAAAGTGTTGTGTAGCAAGTGTAAAATAATATCTCCATCGATTTCCCTCACATTCTTATGCACGCACACACTCTCATACACAGACAAATATAAATGTATACACTATTTATTATTTTTTAATTTTCTTTTTTTTTTTTTGTTTTACACTGACCGAGCAACAAACACACTGCTTAGTAAGTGTAACATAATGTTAACCATTAACTTTCTTTCAATCTGAGCTCCATAGCAGCTTAATACACTGGCATGAAGTAATGGACTTGTTTTTCAGTAGCCATTACCTATGGATTGACACCCTACTGAAGAACGTTTGTTCTTCAATCACGGTGCAGATCTACAGGTCACCCATTCTTTAAAATTGCATCAACATCTGTCTTCTGTTTAGTACAGCTAGATATATTCATTGTTGTTCATAAATTATTTATATTATTATAAATTTCATATTTCTAGAAATAGCTCAACAACAAAGTCACACAGATGGTCATCTCTAATGAATTCTCTCAGCTGGGTGGATAAAATGCTGTTGGCAGTATGCAGATAACTTGAATGGTTATGGAAATAAAAGTCATTTACAAAATATTACACAATTAATACTTACTTGACTTACCATGACTTATAAAATCCAGTTTAAGACCTAGAATTTAATAAACACCACCACTGTAAAAATTAGTTTGCTGAAGAAATTGCCATTTGCACTTCTTTACTAACCCATATGTTTCCAGGATTTGAAAATGTATATGAAATGTGAGGACATTGCTTGATTTTAATCAAAAAAACACAATATTCTACATTGGAAGTTAGAGTGCAAACTTTAGTACTCCACTGGAAGGAATGACTAAATATATTGCAAAGCTACAGTATTTTGCTATATTGCAACGTGTTGCTCTGTTTACGCACTATTTGCACTGCTCCATATGTTGTTAGCATTTTAGTAGTAGGTACACTGATGCAGTGGATGACTGACATTAATTTGATGTTATTATAGAACAAGGTTCAAATACTTATTACAAATGGAGGGGCAAACCTTTCTCACAAACATGGGATCAGTATCCATAGCAACACAAAGCCTGCATATTACTTGACAAACTCAAAATCCATCTTTGCTAAGACACTTCAAAAATCACTTCCAAAATGACAAAGGGTTCCTATCATGTAGTCAAATTTTAAAAGTGTGAACCTCATATGGAGGAGACCATAAGTTTGAATTTGTAAAAGTTTGAGCATTTGAATGGAAATCTCCATAAGTGGAGGTTTCCATTTTGTTCAATGGGGTGCGATCTCGGAGTTGGTATATTTAAATACCGAGGATGGGGGTGCTTGCCCCCTGCTTAAAACAGTTTATTTTGTTTTCCGTTGTTTTTTTTTTTTATTTTTATCCATAGTCGAAGTTGTGTAACTTCGAACATAATGGTTTGAACATTACGTGTTCGAAGTTATAAGACTTCGACTATGTGATATAGACCCAATGACAAATACCTCTTAGGCACTGTGGATGCATGCCCTTCAGTGAATTCACACCAAAATACTCTCACCATTTTATGCAAAATACAAAAGTCACCAGAATGGTCTGGCCAAGACTTTAAGCTACAAGTGCAGCCAATTCACAATGGTAGTGTACTTTTTATAGATACTTCAGAGTTCAGCACACTGATGTACCATTCACAAGACAAAGCAAAGAGAGAAGGTAACAGCAGCTTAGCATCAGCTTCTAATATTCATCATATCACTAAGGCAGTCAAATCTTTTTGTTCCAAATACAAATATGATGTGTTCAGTGTCTGCCTATATGTAAATGATTGGGATGCAATCCTATAGATATTACAAAAAGGGGACACGATGGACATCTTTAAGACTGAAAAGAAACTAGTCGAGTAGTAACCTACTGTCATGGAGGATGATGCCACAATATAATCAAAAAGTGATTTATAATTATCTGAGATACTGACATCATTCTTGGAGGGCTAGGCATAATGTGTGCCAGTCTGGGGAAAAGATGGAAAACAGTACCAACTGTTTCACTAGGGATTACCCTCACCTATCACATCAGGGCTTTTACTTACTGGTTAAGACTTTCTCTACCTTCACACTGCCTCTTTTATTCCAGTCTTTTCAGGCTGACCACGTGATATAAATTCTAATCTGGTAAATATCAGTATAACACTGCTCAGTATTAGGACCCTAAACGAATACATCTTTTTAGGAGACTTTACTAACTCTGAAAAACATGGATGTTTCTTTTAATGCTGAAGCCTGATTCCAGAGCAATGATAACACTCTTCTTTTGTTGGCTTTTCTGCTCACCATTTGCTTTGGCTGGCATGTGTAGACATCAGTAACAATGGTTGCTGTATGTCTGTCTTTGACTGAAAAGCTGTCATCTTTAGATTAATCACACACGAGAACAATGGTGAATGCTATTATATATTAATATTGGTTAACATGAGTTCATCAGAAAAACGCCAAAAATCATTGAAAAACATCCAATGTAAATGTAATTTTAATCAGTGACAGCAGGGTACCAGTAAGAGTGAGAGGGAAGGTCTACAAGAGGGTGGTAAGACCAGCTATGTTATATGGGTTGTAGACGGTGGCATTGACAAAAAGGCAGGAGTCAGAGCTGGAAGTGGCAGAGTTAAAGATGTTAAGATTTGTGCTGGGTGTGAGAAGGATGGACAGGATTAGGAATCAGTATATTAGAGGGTCGGCTTAGGTTGGACGGTTTGGAGACAAAGTCGGAGGGGTGAGATTGTGTTGGTTTGGACATGTGCTGAGGAGGGATGCTGGGTATATTGGGAAAAGGATGCTAAGGATGTAGCTGTCAGGTAAGAGGAAAAGAGGAAGGCCTAAGATAAGGTTTATGGATGTGGGGAAAGAGGACATGCAGGTGGTTGGTGTGACAGAGCAAGATGCAGAGGACAGGAAGAAATGGAAACAGATGATCCACTGTGACAACCCCTAACGGGAACATCCATAAGAGAAGAAGAAGAATCAATAAATCACACAAAAGGCATTAAAGAGATGAAATGTTTCATTTGTCTTTTTTTCTAATGAGATGGAATTGAT